>NW_025113102.1:408178-416621 GCF_010416935.1 Polistes fuscatus
CGTATTGGATATTTTTCGGAATGTTCTTCTCTCTCTCTCTCTTTCTCTCTCTTGCCAATTCTGAGTCCAACGTACAAGGAACGTGTTTTATCTCACAGTATGAAGGCTTATCTCTTTCGGTAATCTTATCGGCATAACGGGTACGTACGATCGCATACGCCAGCTCGCGAGTATCCTCGAATTTCTCAAAAAAAAAGAAGACACAAAAAAAAGAAAAATCTTTTTACGATCTTTCGCCACGAAAATTAGATATCGTCCGATATCTTTTTTTCCTTCCTTTTTTAATTTCTTTTCTAATTTCTTTTTAATTTCTTTTTAATTTCTTCACATCTAATTATTTTTATATTCATCTTTTGCGAAAGATAAAATGAGAAAAAAATTGAGATGAGAGATTTAAATCAACAATTTTTCTGTGTTTTTTAGATGACCAACAAAAATAATAATAATAATAATAATAATGGTAGTAATTTAAAAATGATTTAGCTTGAAGTTGATATGAAAAAAAATAAGAAAAGAAAATAATTTGGGGAGTAATAGAGAATGGAAAAAAGAAAAAAAGAATATTTAAAACAACGCGATCAGAGTTTTTTTTTTTTCTTACTTTCGGTTTTTCTCTCCCCCTTAGAATTTTTTCATTTGAAAATTTCACGTATAATTCGGCTCTCTGTGATTCGGCTCCTCGAATTTCTTTCAGCTACGCATTTGAATACGGACGAGTTTTGTCGATGATATTCAAGAAAGAGAAACTCCGAAAATAAAGAATAAAAAGAAATAGAAATGAGAATAGAAAAGGGGGAGAGAAAAAAAAAAAATGAAAATGGAGGATAGAACCCTTCTCGATTTTTTTTCTCCACGTTAAATGACACGAGAAAAATACGTGCCACGATTCTTTCATATCCTTTTTCACACACACATACACACACACACACACGCATGTATATAATTCTGTATAAAAATTTTTCATGAGAGAAAAAAAAGAAAAAGAATTAAATGTGTCCTAAAAAAACAAAATTGACACACATACACACACGCATGTATATAATTCTGTATACAAATTTTTCGTGAGAGAAAAAAAAGAAAAAAAACAAGAAAAAGAATTAAATGTGTCCTAAAAAACCAAAATTGAAAATCTTTCACGCACGTTCGAGTTTTTTTTTTTAAATAAAATACAAAAATAAATTATAATAATAACGAGACAAAGAGAAAATGAGAGAATCTCATCAAAAACAACAAAACATTCGAATTTTAAATACAAAATTTTATTCGCATAATTTACCTGTGTAACACGAAGAATGAGAATAAAATTTAAAAAAAATAAAACAAATAGTTAAATCTAAGATCTGTCTTCTCGAAAAAAAAAGTATAAAAAACGAGATTCTTTCGTTAGAATTTAATATAAAAATTTATAAACAAAATGTAATATTACATTAGTATTAATATCTTAATACGTAAAATAAATGGTAAAAAATCTGTGATAGGAAAAAAATCGTACGACGATGAATTATTTATCATCACACATAAAATTTATTTAAATGAAGATGTTGAGGTGTAGGGGGACTGTAGAGGGGGGAGGGGGAGGGGGAGGTTCGATAGTTCGAGTTATTATTATTAAATCGGATAATATTTCTCGCAGAAATTTATGTAACCGTTCGAATATCGGCACAAAATTCTAACGAAAAATCGTTGAAAATGGAATAATAGAAAAAAAAAGGAAAGAAAATAAATATAAAGATGAAAAATGAAGATGAAAGTAAAAGAGGAAGATGATCGTACGTGTTCAAAAATTAACGAAAGACAAGTTACTATGATAATCCTAAATCTGTTTAGAGTATTCGCGTTGTAAAGATTTGATTGTTCTCATTTGAAGCATCCTACAGACGACCGAGGATGATAAAATGGCAATTAACATTAACAACAAGATGTCCCGTGTAACAGAGAAAGAGAGAGAGAGAGAGAGAGAGATAGCTAGATAGATAGAGAGAAGTAATAAAGATAGTGGAGTTCGCGTATCTACGCTAACATAATCGTTATCATCGTTTTTTATTGCCAATGGCGTAACCACAACACGAATTGTCATTTTATTTTTCTCTCTGTGTGTTTTTTTATTTTCTTTTTTTTTACTTTTCACATTTGGGTTTCACTTATAAGTATATAAGTATATTTTTCACGAATTATTTATTAAATTTACCTTTACGTTTGTACGTTTGTTTATTTGTTTGTTTGTTTTTTTGTTTGTACGAAGCTTTTGTTATTTCATTAATATTAATATTAATATTTATATAATTTTATTTATAATATTTATAATATTATTTCATTAATATTAATATTTATATATTTCGCGTTAGTAAATTATTTTTCTTACGATTTTTTAATCGTATATAATTATGATAATAATAATGATAATAATTATTTCGTTGATTTGAAATTTTTCATGGACATACACACACACACACGTACACCACCCTTCGAATTTCTATGAGTCTTTTAAAACATCAAGTAGGTAATAGCTCGAAGTTATCCATTTGGTAACATTCGGTAATCGTTCGGTTGCAATCAAAGAGAGTGCTAAACGTAGTCGTCTGAATTCTCGTACGTATTTAGAATACGTTCGAGATAAGAGGTATCGAATAATTAAACGACTTTTATACGATCTGTCAGTTCAAACAAAAAAAAAAAAAGGGTAGGTGTAGTTAAGTATACCTAGGATATTACGTTTAATCTAAGTGACAAAATTAAAAAAAAAAGAAAAAAAAACAAAGAATAGAATTTGCCTAATAGAATTATAGGATATTGGATTGATAAATTTCAATAAAAATATTTGGAATATATATAATATATATAATAAAATAAATTATTCTTTTTAATCAAATAGTCGGCACACGTGGGCTAACTTTTCAATTAACTTTTTAACTTGCCGACAGTTATAATAGTATATTATATATTTACAATATATACATATATATATTATATATATAATTATAAAATTAATTATTAATTATATATAATATAATAAAAATAATAAAATATATATACATATATATATATATATATTTTTAATATAATAAAATATAAAAATTTTAATATAATATAATAAAAAATATAATATAATAATAATAATATAAAATATATATATATACATTATATGCACATAAATTTGTTTTTAAAATCGTCACGAATTTAATGGTCAACCCGATAGATACGTGGTACAGGTAAATTATTATACGTTAACGTTTCGATTCTTTTCTTATATATACATACATACATACATACGTACGTAGATACATACGTACATACAAACATACGTACATATATATACATGCATACATACATACAAACATATATATATATATATATATGCATAGATTTTGGTATAGTAAATACATAAAGTTAGTATGCTTTTCAACCCCCCCATGCATAGATGCATATAAGGATCAACATGGTACTACATAATGCATCGCTGCGATTTTCCTCTTCTCTCCCCCCCCCCATCCCTACTCCACCCCACCCCACAGCCCTCTATCTATCTCACCCCTTTTTCTTTCTCTCTCTTTCTCTCTCTTATTCTTTCTTCTCTTTCTCTTTCTTATTTTCTAACCGATCCTTGCATATATATATATATATATATATATATATATATATGTATGTATGTATATGTATGTATATGTATATATGTGAGCATCGACTAACGTGTTTCAAATGGAGCCCTTTGTGGTTGGTCGCACGAGATTGAATATAAACGCGAGAATAAAAAGCCATTTTATCACGCTACTCTCTCCTACGTTCGAGATTTTACTCTAGTGAAATTGAGAGCTTAGGGCTTTTTTTCAAAAGCTTTTAGAGAATTCGAAGAATTTTCTAAAAACATTATCCAACCTTTAACCACGAAAACTAAATCATTCTTCTTCTTCTTTTTCTTCTTCTTTTTCTTCTTCTATTCATTATATATCATTTATTTCAATTTCAAAGTTTCAATTCTAATAAGATTTTCCTGTTATCTCGACTCATATAAATAGAATCATTTCTGTAATGATCAAATCTTAAATTTCATCAAACCCGATTAACAAAATTTTCTTTTTCAACCTGGACCAATAGAATAATAATATTTTAACATGAAAATGTAGAAAGTTCATCGAACCTTGATAAAACAAAAATCGTACGAATAAAATATTTATGTTCTAACCAGAAGAAAAAGAAAAAAATAGTAGACGAGATGCGATGAAAGGGAAGAGATACGAAAAAAAACTGGTGTGTGTACTTATGTACGCACGTAAGAAGTTATACTTCTTTGCCGTACCAAAACGAACATAACCTCAATAACCTCAAAAATAACTTCAAAAAATAACTTCAAAGAAAAAAAATACTTAAAAAAATAATAATTATTATTATATATATATAAGAAAAAATAAAAAACTGGTGTGTGTACTTATGTACGCACGTAAGAAGTTATACTTCTTTGCGGTACCAAAACGAACATAACCTCTTGAGAAAAAAGGCGGGAAGAAGAAAAGAAGACAACTTCACGCCGTATACTTGAAATCGCTTTGCAAAATACCGACGAACTTCATGGTGTCGTATTTTTCCAGACGCTCGGAACAAAATCACTCCCCATTACATTTTTCCCAACGCGCCAAAAGAAGTATAACTTCAAAATAGAAATAAAAGGGTGTAGGGGAGTGGGTTTCTAGAAGGGGGGGTAGGAGGAAAAGAAAAAGAAAATGAAAAATAAGAAGAAAAATAAAAATAGGAAGAAAAATAAGAATCTAGTGGATGTTAGCAACTGACACATGATTCAACGGTGGCATCGTAGCAGAGGATTCGAAACGGAGTGGCTGCACCTGCAGGGCACTTTGAAGTAAGGTAGGTAATCCCTGCTCGCGTGACTCGTCGACTAAGCCTCCATGATTTAGAAGCTCTTGGAGTATTTTAAGAGTTCCCCTTTTGCCACCCCCGAAAACGGCCGCGTACAAAGGCCGCGTAGTAGAAACCTGGCCTCGGCTCCGTGTTTAGAAATGCAACAGTTTCTACATTCCCCCCACCTTATTTCACCTCACCTCACCCCCCACATCCCACCACACCTCGTCTCTTTCCAACGCTAATTTTTAGTCCCTTCTTTTTATTTTTTTTTTATTATCTTCGTCGCGATAATAATCGTTCGTCAAATCAACCCCTCTCGAACGAATTTTCCATTTCGAAGTGTCCCTTTTTTAACGATTTTATTTATTTTTTGTTTTGTTTTATTTTAAGCTATTCGTGGATGTTTCGGTCTTTTTATTTTTATCGAAAGAAAAGAAATTGGAAAGATTAGAAAGATTAGAATATTTGTGTTTACGCGAACGTTAGATCGAGGGATTTATCGTTAGTGGATGTTTCGGAGATTTGTTTTTTATTTCTTCTTCTTCTTCTTTTTTCTTTTGTATAGTTTAGTTTTGTTTTCATCGACCGAGTTAAAAAGTATTAGGATGTGTGTGCGCGTGTTAAGATGGAGTGATTAAAAAGATTAGAAAAAAATCGTATAAATATTCTATAACGAATGAATTATTTTATAATAAAATTAATGAATTAGAAAAGACAAAAAAAGAAACGCGATATAGAAAATATATAATATAATATATACGAGATAGATAGAAAGTAGAAAAAAATAGTAAGAGGGAAAAAAAAGAGGGGAAAATCAAGAGGTGGATAACCGTCTGACGTACAATTATCCCGAAGGAAGGTAACGATAAAATTTACTCTGCCGTGGTAAACGCGTTCTCTAATACGTGGACCTAGAAAAGACACGTAATTCCTCGTCTCTCTCCCTCTCACTCATTCTATTTGTAAAAAGAAAAAGAAGAGAGAGAGAGAGAGAGAGAAATGAGATGAGGTGAGGTTCGGTGGTGGGGATGGGAAGGTGGTTGAAGTGTTAGAATCGCGAGAAAGAGAAAGAAAGAGAAAGAAATATAAAGAAAGAGAAAGATAGAGATAGTCTGTGGGCATCCAACGGCAATGGCCCTTCACTACTTTGCCATCCTCTTGGGTCACCCTCTTGGAAAAGCTCACCACCATACCAGTAACACAGCAACAACACCAGTAAAAGTAGTAGTAGTAGCAAAAGCAAAAGCAAAAGCAGAAGCAGAAGCAAAAGCAGAAGCAAAAGCAGAAGCAGGAAGATCGACCACCTTTCTTCCATCCTTCCTTCCTTCCTTTCGTCCTTCCTTGTTTCCCTTCTCGCTCGTTGAATCTAATTACACCCGCCAAGACCCACCCTTTTCGGTTCAACAGAGAAACTGAGTGAGATGAGAGAGAAAGACAATCCTTTAATGTATACGTGTACATATATATGTATGTGTGTGTTTGAAAGAGAAAGAGAGTGAGTGAGTGAGTGTGAGTGAGTGAGAGAGAGATAGAAGAAGAGAAGCGTTGCTTGGCAACGGGAGCCATCTTGGAGGGTTGCAGCCACTAATGGCCTAATGAATTTAATGGAGGCTCCCTGGCATAGAACAGAGGAGAACTGAGGAGAACTGAGGAGAACTGAGGAGACTCTCTGATAGAGAGAGAGAGAGAGAGAGATGGGGTTGTCTTTGGTCTCTAATTTTCTTTCTCTCTCTCTCTTACTATTAGAAACGTGTGTTTAGAGAAGGGTTGGGAAGAATGAAGATACTCTGGATAAAGGAAGAAAGAAAATAATGGTAAGGGATGGTTGTCAAGGGGTGGGGTTGTGTTAGGTACGTGGATGGGGTGAGGTGGGGTGGGGGGAGAACGCTAACCGATCCCGAACCTCGAGGTCTACCTTACGACTCCAGGATTTTCACAATTAAGTAAAGAGTGAGTGCCTGTCGCTTGAGAGGACAACCATACTCTTCCTTCCCTCCTCCTCCTCCACCTCCACCCCCAACACCCCCTCCTCGACGCTTTTCTTCTTCGCCCTTCTACAACTTCTCATCCCTTTTCTTCTTCTTCTTCTTCTTGTTCTTGTTCTTTTTCTTGTATTACTATCTTTGTTTCTCTCGTTACTTTTTCATGGTGTTTTTTCTTTTTTATTCCCGTTTCGTTTTTTCCCTATCTTTCTCGCTTTTTTTTTTGTTTCTTTCTTTTTTTTTTTTTCTCGTAGAATTGGTGTTGCGTAAAGAAAGAGACGACGCACAGTACGTAAGTTAGAAAACCGAGCTTTACTTTTCGGTTTTACTGTTCGCTAATTGAGAACGACGTTTTACGTTGTTGTAATATTATACCTGTGTGCACGCGTTGTGTTATTATTTCTTTGAGGGTATTTTTCTTGTTTTTTTTTTTCTTGGTATGTTTGAATTTAATGTAAACTCGATGAGAAGAAGAAGAATATATTTCGTCGGAATATGATTTATTATTATTATATTTTAATTTTAATAAATATAATTTTTTTATTATATTTTAATTATAATTAATAATGCGTTGGTAATTATATTGTTAATGATTAAATTATAAATTTATAAATTGATAAAAATTTAGATGTTCGACCCCCCGAAAACTTACAATTAATTACATTTGATTGAAATACACGTACGTAATATTATTTCCCATGTCATTTTTACGTCACAACGTCAGAGATAGAAATTTATTTTAATGAGTAAAATAATTAATGATTGTAATTAATAATATATTGTTAATGATTAAATTATAAATTTATAAATTGATAAAAATTTAGTTGTTCGACCCTCCGAAAACTTACAATTAATTACATTTGATTGAAATACGTGTACGTAATATTATTTCCCATGTCATTTTTACGTCACAACGTCAGAGATAGAAATTATTTTAATGAGTAAAATAATTAATGATTAATTAATAATAATATTGTTATGATTAAATTAAATTAATAAATGATAAAATTAGGTGTTCGACCCCCCCGAAAACTTACAATTAATTACATTGATTGAAATACACGTACGTAATATTATTTCCCCATGTCATTTTTACGTCACAACGTCAGAGATAGAAATTATTTTAATAAATAGTAAAATAATTAATGATTATAATTAATAATATATTGTTAATGATTAAATTATAAATTTATAAATTGATAAAAATTTAGGTGTTCGACCCCCCGAAAACTTACAATTAATTACATTTGATTGAAATACGTGTACGTAATATTATTTCCCATGTCATTTTTACGTCACAACGTCAGAGATAGAAATTTATTTTAATGAGTAAAATAATTAATGATTTATTTAATAATATATTGTTAATGATTAATTATAAATTAATAAATTGATAAAAATTTAGGTGTTCGACCCCCGAAACTTACAATTAATTACATTTGATTGAAATACGCGTACGTAATATTATTTCCCATGTCATTTTACGTCACAACGTCAGAGATAGAGAGAGAGAGAATTTATTTTAATAAGTAAAATAATTAATGATTGTAATTAATAATATATTGTTAATGATTAAATTATAATTTATAAATTGATAAAAATTTAGG
>NW_025113102.1:428225-430202 GCF_010416935.1 Polistes fuscatus
TTATGACACCAAAAGGCATAGTAAACGCCAGACATGTAAATCGATAGGAGACTCAAAGCTATACCGAAAAGATCAAAAGATAAAAAACACCAGTAATCTTTTTCACTTCGACAGGAGAACGTATGGTATACTGACGATAATATCATGCATACCTAAATCAAAAAACAACAACAATAACAACACAAAAATTCATTGGTATAAATATTAAATACAAAATGAAAATTTCATTAATCAGAATTAAACGAATGATCATAAAATTTACCTGAAAGCAGATTAATAGTAATGCCACTATAATTTTATCACCAAAAGGTGCGTGAATATTTAACAAACAAAGATCGTAAAGGGTCAAACCGAAAAATAACATCCATCCAAAAATGTGACTCCATATGTTGATTGTTTCGTTCGTCCACCAAAATATACTAAACAAAAAATAACAAAAATTAAATGAATCTATAAAATAGGATAAAAATAAAAAACAAAAGGGTTTTTGTTAAAGAATATTATTTAAAAATTAAATAATTATCGTATATAAAAGTATAACAAAATGTTAACGCATTGTTGATCGATTTTATAAATAATTTTAAAATGAAATAATTAAATATTAATATTGAAACATTTTTTTAAAAAATTTGTCAATATAAACAAAATTCAAATAAACGTTAAAAATAATATCAAATACAATGAATAATATTCTAATCGTGACAAGCATATATAAACCTATATACATTTAATTAATTTGAATAAATTGCTATAACACGTGTGTGGATTTGATCGATCAATAATGCATTAAAGGTTTCGACCTTCTCGATCAATCGAATAAATTGACAATAAATAATCTTCATGAAAATAAATGAAAAATCGTGTAAATATTATTAATCTTTTTTTCTTTTTTGTTTTTTTTTTCATTTTGTTTAAATTTATTCGATCAGATTTGATTCGAATATCATCACGGCTCGGTTCAAAAAACTTTGATCAATAAAATATGTGTCAAGGTTACTCGAATACGTTCGAACAATTGACACACTTATACACGAGGTTTCATTTATACATATACATATAAATAAACGTATGTGTGTGTGTGTTTTTTTTTTCGTATAGTTACCTTTCCATGCATAATTTTGTAGTTAAATATCCTCGATAACCATTAAGTATATAAGGATTGTGTCTAAGGTATTCCGGTGCATCTTTGAATGATAGCAATCGTCTCAATTTGGTTTCATTATTGTTCATTAATACTTCACCCTTGATCGATGAATCCGTTGGCACGTGATCGCACTAGATAACAAAAATATTTATTTAATATTTAATATTATTTAATTTAAATTGTTTTTATTTAAATTAATTTATAATTAAATTTTTTTATTTAATTTATATAATATTTAATATATATATATATATGTATATTTATGAAAAAAAATGTTCAATTAATATTTCGATTTGTTTCAATGATTTTTTGTAAATTAAATAATTTCTTTTATATCATCGTGTTTGTCGTCTCCCTTCTTCTTTAATTCTTTCTAGTTAAGAATTGAGATTATTCCATCACGTAACACTCACATATGTGTATATGTGTGTCTGTATATGTACATGAGTACTTGAGTACGTGTAAAATCATCGTTCGTTAGCCTTACACGTTGTAACTGTTATGTAAGAAGTACTACTAGAAAAGTAGAAACAAAAAATGAAACAACCTTAGAAGATCTAATATATGATATAAATTGACCATAAAAGGTATACAACATTTAATTAATTTCTTACGTAAATTTATTGTACTTTTTTTAATTAATAAAAAAAAAACATATTCTATGTTACTTTATTTTTTGTATGATAAATGATATAAAATTAATTATGTATGTAATTTATAATTTATGTTATATAATATATTTTATTATCATATGTATTATATATATACGTACACATATATAATACGTATAAATAATATATATAATATTATTTATATATTTAATATTTATTTGA
>NW_025113102.1:430665-433746 GCF_010416935.1 Polistes fuscatus
TATATTATATATATATATGATTATGTCAATGTTAACACGTTTTCTGCCACGTGGGTTAACTCGTGACTGATTTTACTATAATATATTGTCTCATATCTAATCTTATATTAGAATTGTGACATCTAAGGTAAAACACGTCCAATTTGTATCTCCAATCTCAATAAAATTATATGAATATTATTTATTATTATATTAGTGTGAATACTAAAAAGTTTTAAAACTGATATGAAAATAATTTTATTTTTCAACACTGTCATGAAACATTTATTATATTTTTATTATGTGTTTTTATACTTATATATATTATATAAGAATTTTAATGATAAATCAACATAAATTTCAAAAGAACAATGGACTTTGTTCATCACGTTCGTTACCAATGAACATAATACATTTTTATGTTATTATTGTAAGAGATATAGGAAAGGAAATGAATAAAGGTTTCATTTACGTAATTCTAATCAATTTCAGACGTCATAAGCATTATAGAACGTATAATGAGGAATTCGTTAAGTTTTTATAAATAATTGAAGAGATAATAAATAGGTGCTTATATTATTTTTTTGCCCCTTTCTCATTAATAAACGTATAATTATTTCTAAGTAATGACACGTGCATTATGGTATTCGAAAAAATAGTTTAGAAATTAAAATCTCAATTTTATATATCGAGGGTAAAAATTGTTCGAACAATTAAATAAAAATAAAATGTTTGAACATTTTTTTAATTATTATTATTACTTGTTTCTTTTTTTTAAATACACAAATTACATTTTCAAAACACCGACACGTTTTAAAATAAAAATAAAAATAAAAATGCTGATTGTAATCGGGTTAATATATTTGTACGAGTTTTTGTTAAACGCAATTGTTTTTTTTTCTATCAATTTCTGTTGGAAATATATTATTGAGATGAAATAAAAATGGACCACCGGAAAGATTTTGAAATTTAATTTGAGAAGGAGGTTACCAAGAAAGGTGAATACGATCTTGTCTATACGGATGTTTATATCGCAAAATAGAAAAGTATTGAAGTAGGTTACAACGGGACCGGTCTATCATCAGAGTGTGTCAAGTTTATGCCAACGGGTTAATACACACATGTGTTGGTATATGTAAATTTATCATACACACATAGGCATAGATTATATTTAATATAAGTAAATAAATTGAATGACGAAGCACTCAAAGTTTCGCGTGAAATTGATTTTTCTCACCTTTCGACAAATTTTCTAAATTATTTCGATATTATTTGTGTATCGAAATAAAGAGATATTTCATTTAAAAAATTATTCTACTTTTTACAAATTCTATTTCTAATAACACTAAAGTAATATTGAAACTATTTTTGATAATAATTTATATAGTTTAATTATAGTAATTTTATATAATTTTATCATAGTTTAATCAGAATGAATTTTTAAAGTATTACGAATTGTTTAATATATTATTTTTTAATTTATATTAGCTAAACCAATACTGTATTATTCCTAACTGATTATGCAACAAAATTTATTCTTGTATTTCGTATAATTTAATTAAAATAAATCAAAAAACACATATTACATTTACATCTTATACATTAATATATAAAAAAATGAATAATTTTATTTAAAAATAATAACTTTTATCAAAGCAAATTTATTCCCAAAATATTTCTTGAAATTTATTCGAAATAAATTTGCTAAGTGTTATTTAATTGTAATGATTAGCATAAACTTTAAAATATTGTACGTTTTTTATTTACATATACAATATTGTCAATTCAGTAATATTTTATTGGGCCAATTCAGTGTCGTAAATCACAGTTGTTTTCATTTGGTACTCTCCAAAGGAAAAAATAAAGATGCAATCATGAAACGTGGAAAATTAGACGTCGGACAATATGACATTGAGAAACGGAGCGTATCGCGATCGTTATTTTAACTCAGGATGAGGAAGAACTATCGTGAAAGCTTAACGATTTCATATAATATGTGAACAAAATTATTTTTACACTCATTGGTAAAAATAATTTCAACAAAATTATCTCGGATTTAATTAAATGATCAAATTTTTAATCATTTTTATTCCGTTACTTCCTCCCCCTCCCCTCCCCGCCCACACCGCCAACTCGCTCAATTCAACTTCATTATTTTTTTTTTCATTTTTGTAATTGACAACCCATTTGTTTTATAATAATTGTTAATTTTATTATAATCACTTAAAAAATTCACGTTGATTGAAATTTTTTGACAAAATTATGAGAATATAATAATAAGTGATTCGTTTATGTTGAAACAGAGAAGAGAAGAGAATATTTTGTTATTTTTAATTTAACGATTCGACGTTTAAAAAAAAGGATGATTTATGTTTAAGAACGAGGAAGAATATGATAATAAGAAGGAAAAAAGAAAGTAGGAGAAAATATATGATTTGTGATTTAAAAAAATTATTCAGTTATTTTCGATTGATTAATTTATGAATTCAGCACGCACTAACCTTCCTGACGAGAGCCTGAAGATGATCCTGTATCGTATCGATTTCATTATTATTATGTGGTTTTTCTTTAGATGACTCGTCTTCTATCGAATCGTTCACCTTCTCCACACCTGCCAGTAGTTTCATCATCGGATTGGCCGATTTTTGTTTATTACTCTGCACGATACAAATAATCATTTTATTTTCTAATAATTTGTTAATTTTTTGCACGATTACACAAATAATAATAAAAATAAAAAATAATCATAAAATTACATAAATTATATAATTTATAATTTCTTCTTCTTCTTGTTTTTCTTTAATTTATAATTTAAATATAATTTAATTTATAATTTAATATATAAAATAATAATATTATAATTCAAAAGAATAAAAACTATAAGAAATAATAATAAAAATAAAAAATAATCATAAAATTATATAAAATATATAATTTATAATTTTGTCTTCTTATTCTTCTTTAATTTATAATTTAATATATAAAATAATAATATATATAATTCAAAAGAATAAAAACTATAAGAAATAATAATAAAAATAAAAAATAATCATAAAATTACATAAAATATATAATTTATAATTTCTTCTTCTTATTCTTTAA
>NW_025113102.1:442453-445727 GCF_010416935.1 Polistes fuscatus
GGCCTGAGTCGCGGCTTAAGTTTAAAAGTAGACGAGCCATAACTAATTTCAATCTGTGCTGATGCATAAGTGGCAATAGGCTGGGGTTGCTTGTTGGTGGCATTCGGGTGTTGAGGTCAACGGAGATTGGCGCATCACATGGCATACTTGCGCGTCCATTCGCGTGCCAATTCATTGTATTTCTCCCTGTCAGTTTTGTATATCCTTGCTATCTCTGGTACTAATGGATCGTCTGGATTTGGATCGCAGAGCAAAGAACATATTGAAAGTAAGACTGAAATCATTATCAAAGATTTAAACCTTCATTAATTTTCTGCACCTTAATGAAATCCTTGCGAAGTAAACACATTTGGTTAAATACATTTAGACGATCCACAGTTTAAACTTCTATACTTTAAGTTGACTATACGACAAACATTTACTTATATTATCTATTTCGTTATCTACTTCCTAGTCATTGAAATAAATTTTAATTATATTAAGATAGGTTTATTACAAAATACAATAATATTTTTTAATAGTACGTACCCTTCGATATAGTAAGTGCTGGCGACCATTGCGATCTTAATATATCCAAACAAATACTTCCATTACTGTTGATATTAGGATGATAGATTCTAGTCGTGAAAGCAACCTATAATAATCCATTAATTTAAATAATTATATTTTAAATAAAATTAAATAATAAACTTGATAACATGCTTCTTATTATATAGTCTACGTACCTTAGGTGGTTTAAACGGGTAGTCTGTGGGAAAGTGAATTGTTAGGAAAAATACACCGCCTTGATACGGACTGTCAGGCTGGAAAATATTGTAGTTTTTTTTTTTTTTTATTATCATAGGACAAAAATTTTCGTTCATACTAATGCTTATATAGAGTTGAAGAAAAATGAGTTTGCATTTTTTTTTTCTTTTTATATAATACAATAACAATATTTAATACAAATGGAAATAAAATGAACTTGGATAGAAAATAAAATATGACACTTACTGGTCCCATAATCGTTGCTTGCCAGTGGAATACTAAAACAAGTGCATAGATTATATCAAGCAATGAACAAACAAACATATATCATTTCACAAAGGAAATGTTTAAGTATTTGTATCAACTTGATATCATATAATGTAACAATTACAATGAGAACGTATCTAACCTAATAGTATTTTAGTGACATAAATGCAACTCATGATGATGACTCAACAACAGGAAAAATAAGAAAAACTTACAATCATCTCCAACAGGGCCTGCAGAACATTGAGCGGGTGGATCTCTTCCAAGGTCCTGAAGTTCCTAATATTTTCAAGAAAAAACAAAATCATATTTGTTAGAAATTATCAAAAGTTATTTCATCAAGTTGTATTATAAAAAATAAAAAAAAAAAAAGGAAAAAAAGAAATGAAAATCTAATGAAACACTTCTTTGATGGTCAATAGAAGCTTATTATGGTGGTATGATATTTTATATAGAGCTATATCAAGATACTTTATTTTTAGAGCATACTTTTTTCTTTTTTTTTTTTCATCTACATAATGTTAAACCTGCCATCTATTTCACATCACGTCATTATTTGTATACCTTGCACTTTGACACATGTGTCAATGTCAGCTCACATATCTCTACAAATTTTTTCCCTTTTATTTAACATTGAAAATTTCTTATTTATTTTACATCAGAAAAATCTCATATGTAAACTAGTTGATGTACCATAACCAACTAGATTATCGTTAACCATTTGAGTTCCAAACAGCGAGCTCGCGCTGTTCAAACTTCTTATCGTAAAGTAGAACGTTATATTGAATCGCATTACAAATATCACCCTCCATTTGTTAATACAATTTTTTGAAAAACTTTTAGAATTCTAATGTATAAACTTCTATTACAGTGTATAAATTTTGAAAAGTTTTAAAGTTAATTTTATAACTGTATGTGAAGGTCAAATATAATTATTCTATTAGAAATAAAAATAATTTTGTAAAATATGAGAGCGCAGAACTTATCGATGACAATAAAAAAGTATAAAGATTCAAGTAAGACAACGAGTCTCTCCGACAAGATTCCGTTCTTTGTTACCGCAGTTATTAGAGACTTTGATATTGATTTCAATAGGAAAGTTTTATTGTGAGAAAGTGGTGCATATAAAATTCTTCAACAAAAAGAATTGATTTGTTGTAATAATTCATCATAAGATTTAGTGATTTGGTGGGGTGGAAAGGGAAACATTAGAGATCAAAAAATTGAGGAAGGTTGAAGAACAAGATGTCCACAAAGGAAGTTACAATATTTTAGTAACGAATGTGACCATCTATTACTACGTATATGCACACATATATATATATATATAGATATATATGTATATATGTGTAGGAGCACATATCATATACATATATATATATAGTTATATATGGGTGTATATATAGATATACATATTCGTGTATGTATATATATATACATAGATGCATGTAACAGAAGATTTTACTTTACTTCCGGCAATTTCTAAGAAAGCCATAGAGAATTTTTCGAAATTCACTGTCACCTCCAGTCAAATAAGTAAATCTCCACTGGCACAAAAAGTGGCACTGTGCCCGCGTGTCTGCGCGAGTCATCGAGATGTAGGATAAAAGGAGTAGAAAATATTACTCGCGTTATCTACCGACCGTAATAATATAACAAAAAAAAAGGCTTAAAATGCCTCGAGGATTTTCAATGCTCGGGCCTCTCTCACATTGCTTCACTGCAAAATCGTTAAGGGCGTTCAACCGTGTTCGACACACACCGCACGACGATGGATGATAAAAGGAAATCCGTTAACTCCTATCACTCTTTCGTTCACGTACCTTATTAATTCGTTTTAAAGCCATTTGATGAACTGTGTGTTGATATTAACTGGCCGAATAACCAGAGAGAGAAGAACGATACCCGCTAGCCGAAGATCTTTGATTAGGGATTGCAAGATGGCTGCCTTCTAAACGTAGCCTTACTACGTTAATCAGTCAGAGCTTCGCGATCCTTTCCGTACGATATTTTCTCGGCCCGACACTTCTCCAAACTTCCTTCTGCTTGCTGATTCCGGAATACCCAACGTCCGAATGAATTTACATAACGGTTATCTCGATCTACGTGAGATTTTGTGCATGGTCGTCGAGCGTTTAATTTTGAAATCGAGTCCGAAGCAGAACCACGGATTTCCTTTTATCGGCAACTAGTAGAATTTTTCGCGTTATACCAACATCCGCCGACAGATGGCATACACTTACTCCCAACGAATCCTCCT
>NW_025113102.1:446520-449977 GCF_010416935.1 Polistes fuscatus
GTAAAACGTCAGAATTGCGAATGTTGGAAAAATAAGTTTCCAGTTCAACATAAGAAAAAATCGCGTGATCGTTGCAAAAGAAAAAGGCAGACATTGGTATTTAACGTTAACGCGGACGACGAGATATGGCACGAACCGTACATGCAACCTCTTCAAAAAGAATTCTCGGACGTGTCAATTTTGTGCGATTCGAAGATTGAGTTACCATGGAAGGACATTGCGTTACCGACTGTGGTAAGAAAAATTCGCACGGATGCCTCGGTCGATCATGGTAAAATTAAAGAACGTGGCGGAGGGAGAACGGAAATCGAATACGATGATGAAAGCACCTTCGTCGCAGAACCCGAGAAAAAGGAATCGACTGGCATTATGACGTTACCTTGGCACAATTTATTGATCACTAACGTGATATCATCCCCGAGAGACTATGATCCAACCAGTTCTGATTCTCGAGTTAAAATACCATGGGAAGATCTTGCTTTGGACAAACCAGTTGATATCCGTGTGCCTCCACCAGAGGAGGAAGATTCCTGTGAGCCCGACGACCTCGAGATACCCTGGCAGGATATTCTCATACCTAAGAATATCGTAATCAAGTCAAAAACAAAAATAGGAAATTCTTCTTTTGTTAGAAGGAGCAATAAGTAGCCCATTCGTTTCTATAAAGAAGATTCTTTTTATATTTAACCTTGCAAAATTTCGTAATACTCGGTGAATAATTTATTTTTAAGAGAAAAAAAAAGAAATTATCCTATATAAATCATCTGTCATATTCGTCATAATAGAGTTTTGAGAAATATTAAGGTATCATTAAACAAAATTACGAACATATATATATATATATATTATAAATTTGTTTTTTTACTATATAGAATTTGAACGAAAAAAAAGGTTTGAAAAATCTTAAATATGGCGCCATACGATCGATGTATCGATAAGTCGAGTTATAGTTACGATTATCGATGCACCGCGGCGTTGCAGTAGTAACGTATCAGCGAGGGTGCATCATACTAGTCGCGAGTGGCGGCAGCAGTTGGTAGTCACCAGTGGAAGCGCGCGGTGTTTCTTGTCGTACGCGACTATCCTTGGTTAACTCAGGAGTGGAAAAATGGCGTAGTTAAGGTACAAAGTTAATGCCGCGATCATATCTCGATTGTTTAACTGAGCTTGATTTCAAATAATCTTAGACGTTGCGCAGTCGCTCATTAGTATCGATATTCGTTCGATTATGATAAATAAGAAATATCTTTAAATTTGAATTTTTAAATGTTAAATTGTCGAAGTAGTGTGCGGATGTAAACGCTGAGAGTGGAATCGTGCATTGTGCTTTGGTGACTCCCCCCGATCGTGAATCAAATAAAAACGAGTTTATTTCCGACAACGTTTGACCCAACAAATCGTTCATTTTTTGTGATCATTTTGAAACATCAAAACCATCGAGGATACACTTACGTCAGCATGGAGAGGAGGACATTTTCATCGAAGAAAAGAGGATTATCGAGCTCGTGACAGCTTGACGAGCTGTGCTGCTGCTGCTGCTGCTGTCTGCGAGCTGATTCGCGACCATTTGAAGATGGCGCCAGTGTCATTTTGACACTTGCCCAAGATCCGTCAGCTGGATTTTAAGCAAATAAGAAGAACAGAACAACTAACTATTTTAACAACATACAAATCGCGCTATCCAATCCAGTTAGAGTCCTTTTTATTATGAGCAGAGAATTTTACGTTCCTTGTACACCATACGCTTATCAGGTAAGAACACCAACTTTCATACGTCTTATAGAAAATTTCGTTTTAAGTTAGTCGTAACACCCTCTTTACGACCATCCCTTTTCATTTCTTTCTTTTTTTTCTTATTTATTTATTCGATTAATCTTATGTCAGATAAATATTTTCTTATCTTAATTGATTACGAATAAGAAACACCAATGGAGAAAGGAAAAATCTACGTCACATTTGTTGAAATTTTCTATTTTCTAGTTGATAGATATTATATTTTTTTTTGTAGATTTTATATATCTTTAAAATAATCTTTAAGATAAATATGAGTATCGTTAGTTTTGTATATTTACTATATCTATAATCAAATATTGAGCAATACAAAGTTTAAAAAACACAGAGGGAGACAGACTCAAGTAGATAAAGACGACAGACAGACAGACAGACAAAACCACTTCTTTAGGGGTGGTTAAAAACCCACATACACATGTACACATATAATCACATATATTTACATTTTGAATCATTTATCGTCGTTACGAAATAAGAAAAAAAAAAGTAGTACGGAGTGAAGTAATTCAATAATTTTGTTTTTTCATAATTATCGATTTTACGTAAATATTGATTATAATGATCGAATGAAACAAAAAATAATGACGTCAGTTGCATCATAAAGGTTGAAACAAGATTTCGGTTCCCTTTTCTCTCTCTCTCTTTCTCTTTTTCCAACTCATTGTGAATGAAAATTTTGGAAATTAGTTGATGAAATGAACTTAGAAGATGAGTTAATAGAAAATGTTGTAAAGGACGAAGAGAAACTGGAATTAAGGGAAGACAATGTAAGAGAAATAAAGGAAAAACAAAATGTTTCTTCCCCTATCGATAAAATTTCTTCTGAACATTTTTCTCGCAACGAGGACACGTCTCGATCCGTAACGAGTATCATTAGCGAGAAGGTGAGCTTTTTTTCTTTATCTTTCTCATTTACCTTTATCTCTTTCTATTTTTGATTTTGTCTGTCTGTCTGTGTATTTTTTTGATTGTCCCCCATCCTCTTTAAATTCGTGGAAAACTAATCGCTGCGCGTGTATTTTTGTTCGAGACCTTCACGCTTTCTTCTTAGCTTCTTTTTAAATTGAAACTTTCGTAAAACATTTGTTAATTCGTTATTTTATTATAGTTTTTTTTTGCAGTTAGGGTATTGTTTATCGATGTTAGAATAATATTAATGAAAATTCGCTGAAATATTTTAATGTATTTTTTAAGTAATTTTATTGTTTTTCTTGTTTGTTTTATGAATACGCGTCGATAAAGAAGTGTTTTTATTAAAGAAATTAATAACAAAATTTTGAATATATTATTTTTCTAATAAATTTCTTATGTATATTAATTTTAGAGATGCAATTTTATTTATTTGTGTTTTTATTTAAATATACGTCAATTGAAAACAAAGTATTTAGTATAAACAATAACACAAAATAGGATTAAAAAAGAAAAACATATTAAACATATATAAAATTTCGTTTGGTTTTTTCGAGTACGGGTCGATAAAGAAGGAATCTTTCTTACCGACAGCATCGAATTTTTCTTTCATTTTTATCAATAATCTTTTCACTCTTTCCTTCTATCTATCTCTTTTAATCTTTTTAAAAGATAATCGTAAAATAAAAAAGGAAAAAAAAAACAATATTAATAGATCAGATCAAAGTATCAAAGTATAAGCGAACGTTTGAAGAAT
>NW_025113102.1:456360-459474 GCF_010416935.1 Polistes fuscatus
TTTGATGGTTGAATAAGGAAAGCACGAGCAAGCACAAACCTAATCCATATTCCGTACCAGGATGCACCTGTCTCAACCAAACGAAATTTAGCAAAGTTATAATGAGACTAAGGTAAAAGCGGGCCACGCTTTGGGATTTCTGTTAAAACGCGGAAGAATCTCAAGGGAAAGAGACGAGGTCACTGTCTTTCAAAACCACTAACACCATAAGTGTTCAAACATGCTTAGATAAATTTCTCTTTTGCTTAGAATTTCTTTCTAGAATTTTTTATTTTAAGTATCGACCACACGTACACACGATGAAAGAAAGTTCGTCATACTATTTGATTGTTTTTTTTTTGGGGTTGGGGGGGGAATTAAAACAGGGTCTGATGTAATATTAGCCCTCTTGTTTCTGATTTTTTAAGTTTTAATTTTTTATTTTTATATTTTTTTCTTGGATAAATATTTATTACTCTATTATTTTGTATTTTATTTATAAATTTTTGTTTAATATTACAGTTTCGGTATCAACAACTCTTTGTTTCTTTTTTTTTTTCAAATCTTGTATGATTTCAACATTAATTAAATAAATATAATATTTGTATTATAAAAATATTTATTTATAAAAATATTTAAAGCACATAATGTTTTTGTTTAATCGGTTTGATTATACTTAATTGACATTAATTGATCATCCTAATGAAAAATAAGAGGAAGATAATTTTCTAATAATAAAATGTTATTGAATAATCAGTGATTATAGAAGATACTTGAATACTTTTTCAAAAGGGATGATGATATCCAATGGCAACGGTTCTATCGATCGTTAGAAACACACGCTCGTGAAACATAAACGAATGTTGAATGTGCGTTAACTATAGTACAACACATTAATGTAGGATACTAACAGGGAAAGAGAACATGTGATTTGTGCGTGTGTGTTGGAAGAGATGGGCTCACACGCACATCCCACTTTATCGTTTTAGAAAGTAAAAGTAACGAGCACGAGACGAGAAATATTACTCGACGAATATAAATTCTCGTCAATAATAAACAACATTATCTACAATATTTTCCTATTTTTTGGTTTTCTTTTGTAAATCATTTATCGATTAGACGAAAAATAATAATTTACGATTAGTAATAACAATAATAATTCTTATTTAATTAACAAAATCATGAAAAATAATGATGATTTGGTGATTAATTATATTTGAAATATTATTAAAAAGAAATTGCAAGTGTTTAATAACAATAATTGTGATCTTGTTTAACATTAAACCTATCATGACTGGTTTATATTAGAACTTTCAAATATATGATGGATTTAACGTTAATTAATAATATTGAAAGAAATTTACACACACATTCTAATGTAGATGAATTATAAATTTTATAAATAATAATTTAGTTATATATAATGTAATATAATTATATAAGAAATAATATAATATATATTATTATATTATATTAAATATAAAATAAACAAAATTTATACATAAAATATTCAAATTTATATTTATATATATATATAAAAAAAAATTTAAATAAAAGAAAATATTATAAAAAATTAAATATTAATATCAATATATTATTTAATTTTATTAATTAAAATACTAATATATTATTATATTATCAAATATAAAATAATAATAGATATATATTATTTCTTTTTCAAAATGTGTGTAAAATAATTGAATTTCAATTAATTTAAATATCTTATGAAAGGATTACTCTAGTTTCGTGAGATTAAAATCGGAATTTCTATATTTTTCTAGTATTATACTAATCAGATTACCGAGATATCGAATTTTGTTGTTGTTATTACCATCAACTGTAAGAAGAAGTTTAATTTAGTATTATCATTGTAAATGAGATTTGATTGACACTCTCAGGAGCGAGGTCAACAGTTACACGGATAACATTGAAGAAGTGGAAAGACGTGATCAGGCTAGTGGACAGGACGATGAACTACCAATCCTGTTTTACGATCCTAGAAATCCTGTGTTTTTACTAAAATCTTTGTATCAAAACGACGATCCTTCCATATATTAATTCCTTATTCAATTTATTATTGTAATTTAATAATCAAATTTTTATCCTAAACGAGAAAAAGGAAAAATTGAACGAGATGAGAGACCAATTCTAAATTGTACAAATTATTTGCTTTATAAAAATTGCGTATTATTTTTGATTTATGGTTTATCTCGCACATTTTCATTTTTGCTAATAGAAAATTTGAATGATTTTTGGAAAAATAAGTGCAGAATTATAGTAAAAATAATTATTATATTATTTATTATTATAATAAATGATTTTAAATATTTAAAAAAATATATTATTATTTTAATATTACTATTAATATAAATTAGTTAAATTTGCTATCCTTATGTACCTTCATCTTTAATCAAATGCATTTGGAAAAATAATTGCAGAATTATAGTAAGAATAATAATAATAATTATTATATCATTTATTATTATAATAAATGATTTTTAATATTTAAAAAAATATATTATTATTATTTTAATATTACTATTAATATAAATTAGTTAAATTTGCTATCGTTATGTACCTTCATTTTTAATCAAATGCATTTGGAAAAATAATTGCAGAATAATAGTAAGTTATTATTGTAGTAAATGATTTTTAATATTTAAAAAAGAAAATATCATTATTACTATATTAATATTAACCAGTTAAAAATTAACTATCGTTATAATACCTTGATCTTTTATTAAATTTTTGTTCAATTTAAACTTTCCATATTTTTTATTAATATTATATTTAATTTTTCCTATTTTAATATATTATATATTTATCCATTGTTCTGTTTCTCTCTCGGTAGTCAAGTAATAATTAAATTCCTTCCTTCCTCGACGTATTTGTATTTTCAACACGCCATTAAATCACTCCTAGCTGTATAGTTACTTGAAATTCCTTTGGAAAGTCATGGGGGAATTTCGTAGGAACGTGTTTTACGATATTACCAGGAATTGCTAAATATCCTATTTAATATCACTAAAGGAAAGAAGAAAAAAAAACCACAATAGAAAAATAACAATAAGCAACGCCAACAACAACAACGATAAGAATAATAAATATGATAATAATAATAATGATAATAAACTT
>NW_025113102.1:464994-467907 GCF_010416935.1 Polistes fuscatus
ATAATTTTTATCATTAAATTATTAAAATTATTATATTAGTAGTATATTATATATTATTAATATTATATTTTTATTATTCATTATATTATATATTATTAATATTAAAATTAAAAATGTCGTAAAAAAAGATGAAGGGAATATGAAAATAAAATTGTCAAATTCAATAATTCATCGAATAAAAATCTAAAATAATAATAAGCATATATATATGGGGATTTATATGGGGAAGCAAGCATAAAAGAAATGATATCTATAAATATCATGAATGAGAATAGAAAAGGATAGATAAAAGTAGCTCGACATACTTTCAATATACGCATTTTTCTACAACGACGATTTTTATTTTGTTCCTCTTCCTTTTCTAACCAACGAAGCGTCACTTATGTCTCGATTAGAGTACACGGAATACTTTTCTCCTATTCGTTGATCGAACCGGAAGCTGTCGAATGACGAAGAAAAGCGGATTCAAATGACACACTTTTCTCGACAATATTATTTTCATTAATTAATCGATCGATATTACAATTTTTTATTTTACAACAATTAAATCATATATATTTTCTTTTTATTTCTATTTGTTTAATTCTTTATAAATCGTGTTTACAAAAAGAAGAAAAAAAAAAACAAGTAAAACGATGATCAGAGTACTTCGTATTAAATATTTTCGAATAAGAAACAAGATAAACAAATTCTACAATAATTAAATGAAAGTAAAATTTATTTATATTTATTATACCGTAAATAAATAAATTTGATATTACGTGTTTTTACAAAAAAAAATTAATAATTTCATATTTTCTATTTAAAATATTTCTAATTAAATATTTTAGCGCAAATATGTGAATCATACAAATTTATCCTTGGTTCTCATTATTGCGTAAAATTACCGAAGCAAGAGAGAAACTGAAAAGGTGTGAGACGGGAGGGGGGGTGAAGGGGGAAGGGGAGGGGGAGATAGAAAAATAATGAAAATAAATGTTAGTAAAACAAAGAGACAAAAAAAGTAACGGAGAATTAAAGTTTTTCCAAGAAGTAGTAGCCCGTGTAACGAAGTAAATCTTTTCTTTGTCGAGATACGAAGGTAAATGCCAAGTTATTTTCTACGTAAGTAACCAGTTTTAACGTACCAAAGGTTTACTTGTAATCCTTTCATTTCATCTTTACACAATCCTTACTTGTATATTTTTATATGCAATACATATATTCCTACGAATTTATAAATAAATATTTAGAGGATAATTTTTGTGACAAGTGGAATAACAATAAGTAAAAATTTATTTTATTATTTATATTATAATAATAATTATATTACGAAACAAATCATAAAATTATTATTTTTGATTTATTTATTTGGTTTATATTATTTTAGAGTAATATAAATAATTGAAATTTGGATTAAGGATAAGCTAAAAAATATTAAAAAAATAATTCAATTTATTATTTATATTCTAATTATATTTATATTACGAAACAAATCATAAAGTTATTATTTTTAATTTTATTTTTAGCGTATAACTATTTTAAAGTAATATAAATAATTGAAATTTGGACTAACGATAAGCTAAAAAATATTAAAAAAATAATTCAATTTATTATTTATATTCTAATTATATTTATATTACGAAACGAATCATAAAGTTATTATTTTTAATTTTATTTTTATCTTATAACTATTTTAAAGTAATATAAATAATCAAAGTTTGGACTAACGATAAGCTAAAAAATATTTAAAAAATAATTCAATTTATTATTTATATTCTAATTATATTTATATTACGAAACAAATCATTAAAATAATTATTTTCAATTTTATTTTTAGCGTATAACTATTTTAAAGTAATATAAATAATCAAAGTTTGGACTAACGATAAGCTAAAAAATATTAAAAAAATAATTCAATTTATTATTTATATTCTAATTATATTTATATTACGAAACAAATCATTCAAATAATTATTTTCAATTTTATTTTTAGCGTATAACTATTTCAAAGTAATATAAATAAATTTATATCGAAATATTTGGAAAATACACCCCTTATATATTTGATATATATATATAATTCTAATCGAAAAAAAAATTCCCCGACATAGAAGTTTGTGTCCCATAAATATATACCGAGTGTTCAATTAATTAACATGTTAATTGAATAATTTCACGAACATCGCCCTATTCGCAGAGGATGTCTATCACGCATCCTCGAACATCTAGCATTTTTATTTCTATGGTGTTATTCTCTCCCTCTCTCTCTCTCTCCTTCTTCTTATAATTATTGTTATCTTTCTTTTTTCTTTTTAATAATAACTGTCAGTGTGGCATGAGCCACCAAGCTTGAAGAAATCAGTCGGTTGGTGAAACGAATACATTCATCTGTGTTACGATTATATTTTATATTATTTATACATATAAATGTATGTATGTATATGTGCGTGTGTTTGTGTCTTTCTTTTATCTAATAATAATTAAAATTTATAATTAGACTTCCGCATATGTTATTTTTTCTTGATTCTTTTTCTTTAAACAATTAGTCAGACAGGTATCGTTGATCTTTGAAGAGTTTAACGTCTCACTTGTGATCTCACCGAACTGGTTTTCTCCAACCGATGTGAGATCAAGGTTTACTAACGTAACAACGAGACATTCTCCATCTTTCTTACTCTCTTTCTTTTCTTTTTTTTTTTTTGTTTAATTCAAGAAATCGATTATTTTCTCGAATACCTGGCTTATTTATTACGTCACGGTGATTAGTTTCACGGTTCCTTTTTACCTTTCCAATGATTTTGCTTGACAATCCTTTTTTTTGTTCTTTGTTTTTTATTTTTATTCATTTTTAATCAAGGATAAATAAATTCAAATTTATTAACAAAACGATCTTGCGTACAAAGAAAAAGGTGGGTGGTGGGGGGTTGAATT
>NW_025113102.1:471635-473880 GCF_010416935.1 Polistes fuscatus
TATTTACCACACCCACACAATTAATAAACTGTATTAACATTTAATATTAAAATTAATACTTCTAATATATGATTTATTATCTAACATGATATTATATAATATGAGAAAAAATATGTGAAATATTTTATTTACCAATTAATAGACTATGTTAATATATATTTCATATTTAATTAAAAATGAATTGATTATATTTATATCATATTTTTAAATATAAGAAAAATATGAAATATTTTATTTACCACGCACACACACACATACAAAATTAATAAACTGTATTAACATTTAATATTAAAATTAATACTTCTAATATATGATTTATTATCTAACATGATATATATTTTGCATAATATAATTATGACTCGTTAAATAACAATATTAATAATAATAATAATTAATAATCAGATTGTAAAGGAAGGAAGGAAGGAAGAAATTAAAGAATGGTAGGATATAATTTATAACAATGTGGGCGTTTACCAAGTTCTATTCTTCCGTGATCGATGATATCTTTGACTTCTAATAATCACCTTCCATTCATCTTTGTAAAGCGTTTATTATTAGCCAACTTGAATTGTAACTATAGACACAACAAGTCTTTCAATATTTTTTTTTTTTCTATTTATATACATATATACATATATATATAATTGAGGTGCATAGAAATGTGCAACGTGTATGCACATTTTGTGCAGTGTATCGACACTTCATTGTCGAGAATCAGGATCATCGAAAGGTAAAAAAACGATTAGGGGTTTTTCAACGCGACAAGAATACAACTTCAGTGATTCTCAATTATAATGTTCATACAAATTTATATTTTCATTAATAAATTAATAATAAATATTACTATTTTTCTTAAACGTATATTCCACACACCACGTGTACGTTTATTAATTAATTAATTTGCACGTTAAATTAATTAATTTGTATGTGTGATTAAAAAATAAATAATAATTTTATAATTAATTTATAATAATTAAAAAATGTAAAAACAACAATTAAATCTACAAAATTTACTTCATGTAAAAAAAAACAAATGACAAACATTGAATTATTTCTTGAAATAATTTTTCTTCGATTAAAATTTGTACACACATACGTTCATTTGTATTTGTTTAATTAGTTTGAAAACAAAAATAATTATTAATTAAATATCACGAGTTGTGTAATCGTATTACTTCAATAAGAATCATTTTCTTATTCATTTATTTTCTTTTTTTCTTTTTCCTTTCTCTTCTCAAATGATTTATTAACGAGCATTACACGTTGCATATATTATGTAAAAAAGAAAAAAAAATATAAGAAAAAGATAGAAAAAGATTGTGCACGGTGACGTAATATAAGAGTAAAAAGAAGCTGTGGTGAGAGAATAATAATATATATGGGGTTTAGAAATTGATTGAGAAACCCTGAACTAGGAAGCACAAAGTATAGAAGGTGATCTTAGGATAGATGTGAAAATGATTTACTTGGATTAGAAATTGAGGTGAAAATATTTGATATCTTTTATTTCACGTTTCTTCTCTCTCCTCTCCTATTTTTCATTTTATTTTATTTTATCATCTTTCATATCGCGATAATATAAAAGATTATCGCAAAGTATAGCATTGTGGTATTGAAGTTATGGTACTTTCAAATTTATACTAATCTACAGATCGATTGGTTACTTTATTAATCATTTTCAATCATTGATATTAAAAAAAAGGAAAGAAATGAAGTGGGGAAACAATTTTTTTTTCTATTTTTTTTTTTTTATAGAAATCAATTCTTCGTACTTGTATATTTATTATTATGATTATTATAGATCGAACTTGTAGATATTTATATCGATTAATATCGAAGAAGAAAGCGATATCGTTTGTTTCTTTTCTTCCCTATATTTATTACTGATATTAAATTTATCGCACTTTCTAAACGTATTAGAAATATATTTGTGTATACACACGTATATATATGCGTTTGTTATCTTTATATTGTTATTGTTGCATTTATATTTTTCTTTGATTTTTTTCTTTGTTACAGGTAAGACGTAGATTGAATCCCGTTGATTAAGGTGAAACTAATCGTGAGTAAATAATACAAAATTCAGGATAAGAAACGAATATTAGAATATTTAGAAAAATAATTTTAAATTAGAAACCCACCTACCATGTATAAAAATATAAAAAAATAAATATTTAAAATATTAAAAATATTAATGAAAAATATTAACTTAAATATAACAAATTATACTGGTAAAGATTATTAT
>NW_025113102.1:473980-476282 GCF_010416935.1 Polistes fuscatus
TAAATATAAATAAAACGTATACAAAAATCAATAAAAATTATCTGGCTTTGTAAATGAAGCGGAATTGATAATTGATAATATCGAATTAGGACAATTAAAGTCCTCTGTTAAAGGTATTAGAATGTTCGGAAAGTTATTTCGTTTTATTTTATTTAATTGATAATTTAATTAATTCGATTTCTCATGTTATGTCATCTTATAATTAAAAACCACTGTTTAATTTAAATTGTTGTAATCTTCTTCAACCGAACGATCTATGAACGTTCGTGCATCTTTCAAATCAAAATCATTGCAAAATTAATTTAGATACTGGCACCCAAACTTGTATCTTCTTTTTACATTGCATTATTATTCTTACTATAATTTAAAAAAAAAAACAAAAAACAAACGATGACTTTAATTTTCCATTTCTAATACGATGCTACAACAAAAAATTCAAATTGTTAAATAATTTGAAGAAAATTTCGAATAAAATTATATAATCCCCCATTAAAATAGAAATTAAAACGAAATTACTTTCCGAACGTTCTAATATTAATAATTAATACGATTAAACGATCATGTTTTATATAATCTGATACACTTATTTATTATTTTTAGACGTACACCGAACCACCGAGTTCCTGGTGCTCGACCAATAGCAGCAGTTTCCGGCACAGCGATTCCTCATTGTATCCTGATTCGTTAAATCAAGAAACCTCGTCAGTAACTGGCTCAACTCGGGTCGAATTTATACTTGGATCATCCACCACTCGATGTTTTAGGCCTAATTCTACCTGGCCACATCGATACTTTGACAGCATAGATTCTGCTGACATGATACCTGAGAGTTTGTTAACCGATGAGTTTCCATTACGTTGTGGTGAAGCTATGGCTGAACGTGACTCCCTCGAATGTCATCCTCTTTCAAGTGAAGGATGATGAAAATGATGATGATAATGATGATGATGAATGAAAGACTATGTTTTTAAGAAATCGATATATGATTTTCTTTTCTTATTTTATATTTTTTTTTTTTTTTTTTTAAATATTTTTTAATCAAACTCATCCAACGTTCCGGAAGGACGGATTACGAATTTGTCTTTTATTTTTTTTCTTCTATTTTCGTAATTAATTTTCTTTTGCAATTATTAAATATTTATCCGTAAATTATGAATTTTGGTTGGTTCGAATTGTTTGGAAACGTTCGCGCGATAAAACCCATTCTGTTACGAGATTCATTTTTTAAGATTTTTCTTTTTTTCTTTTTAATACGATTTTGATTATATTTTTGTTTGTTCGTTAGGTTTGTTTCTTTTTGTTGGAAATTTAATTATATCAAGGTGTTAATAAGTTTAATGTAAATTTTTAAATTTGTTGTTGAAATTATAAGAGACAAAATATCGTATAAACAAATCACACTTCGTGGGTGTTATAATATATAACAAAATTGTTGATTTAATATATATAAATTTATATAAATTTATTATTGTACAAAATTGATATTTTATAGTTTTCTTTTCGTTCGTTTATTAAGATGATATACTCTAATTAATTATTCTTTTTTTTTTTCTTAAAAAAAACCGTCCTACCAACGTTGGTATATTAGTATAAACAATCGATTTTTTTAAAAGTCGCACTTTTGGGCAGCATTTATTTTTCTCTGATAAAAAGAACCAAAAAAAAAGAATAAAAACAAATTTTTTTTATTCGTAACGTGAGACAGGCAGCTATGCAATGAATAAACGATGAATGACAAAACAAATAATATAATTCTCAGATGAAATACGAAAGGGGAGACTCGTCGGTGATGATTTTAATATTCGAGAGAAACGTAAATCAAACAATCAAAAACATAAGCAGAGAAATAAACAATGCGTAGAGGTAATAGGATTTAACAAAATAAAAATCTTTTACATTCGAAGCGGACGTTACTTCTTAGGATTTTCAATACTAATGAACAAAAACAATTCCAAATCATATTACAAATACCAGTGTGTGTTCATCCTCGATACGAAGAAGATGTATTAGAGATTATTCTTTTATCTATTATCTTTCCACGATTACCAACACCCCCTCACCACCCACTCCCATCACCCTCAAACCTTACCTCAATCTCTCCAACCGTTTATATATGCTTTTTGTTGTTAAATTATAATAATACGAATAACAAATGCAGAGAGAATTGGTAACGTTTCGCTATAAACAAAAAAAAATTATTATATAAACTACGATTTAATTGATCAATATTAAATTTAACAATTATACAATATTATTTATTATTATCATATTAATATTACAATACTAATTGTGTCTGGTTTAT
>NW_025113102.1:476382-478000 GCF_010416935.1 Polistes fuscatus
AAAAGAAAAAAAAAGTTTAAAAATACGAAAAAATTGTTTCTACAAAAATAAATCGGATATTCTATAAATACAAACATATATTTGTTTAAGTAAATTAATCTTTTGTTGTATTATTGAAACAATCGATAAGAAAATAATTGAATTTTTATAACAGTAAAAGAAAAAAGAAAAAAAAGGTTTAAAAATACGAAAAAATTGTTTCTACAAAAATAAATCGGATATTCTATCAATACAAACATATATTTGTTTACGTATATTAATTTTTCGTTTTATTATTGAAACAATCGTTAAGAAAATAATTGAACTTTTATAACAGTAAAAAAGGAAAATAAAAAACAAGGTAAAAATATTATTTTGCAAGGTAACGCGTGAAAGTTTATGTAAAAACGTGACAACAACGTGATATACAAACCCAACTTTGGTTTATACATGAATTTCTATATACTACAAGTACATAGAATTTTCTAAGAGGAAAAGATATTATAATGGTACGTAACTTGTTTCTGGGTTACAATGGAGAAGACAAAGGGAACAGTTCGGAATACTTGCGCTTTTGATTCGGGACGCGATCGTTACGCGTTCTCGAAACTGTGCCAAATTGTACTACGCGTGTAAAAGGGTAAGGTAGAAACCGTTCAATGAAATCCCTTCCCCCTTTTCCCCCTCCAACCCCCGATAAGAACTCGAATTAAATATATATATATTTTCGTTAATTTAATTCAAGTGAATTTTCGAGTAAAATTCGTTCAACATTTTTCCTTAATTTGACGATGCGTTCGAATAAAAATTTATGAGAAAAAAAAATTAATAAATAGAACCGGAATGAAATGAAGTGATCGTTAAATGTATTTGTATTTGTATTGTATTTTTTTTTTATTTTATTTTATTTATTTTTACGAGTGTTTATAAGGTATCCCTGATATTATATTTTAATAGAAAAATTTGATAATAAAGAAAATAAATAATTTAATATAAGTAATTGGAGAAAATTATTTTCTGTATTTTTTCTTTATTTATTTATTTATTATTAGACGATAAATAAATATGGGTATGTATTAATGTATGTGAGATTCAATCGACGCTAGAGAAAATTAATATATTTCAAATATTCGTGTACGGAAACATCGATTTTCGTATAAGCTTCTCGATATTGAACATTTTCATCGAAATATTGTCAGACACTCGAATACGAGTGTAGAAACATTAATGAAAATATTACTACATTCGCGTGAATATAATTTAAAAATGATTTAAAACGTAAAAATATAATATTTAATATTATAAATAAAATGTATAATTATATAAACACAAGAAGAGACAAATTCCATTGAATTATATTTTTGTTTGTCAGTTAAAATTCTTTATTTGTAAGCCTGGAATGAAAAATTTGCTCGATGATCAATCAAAAATTCGCGAGACAAATATTTCAAATATTTTCATTCGAGAAAAATATTAACAAGCATCCTTTTTACACGGAATTCGGGTTTCGATGGTAGACGGAATCAATTTATTTGAAATATAAACCGAAAGATCGACTTTTCTCGCTTTTAAGCTTTTGCATATCGAAAAATAAAATAGAAAATAATAAAAAAAAAAAAAAACTATAAAAAGACAGAAA
>NW_025113102.1:478100-518447 GCF_010416935.1 Polistes fuscatus
CTTTCTTCCAAATCTACGTAATACCTTAGAGTTGAAGTGCTTACAAAGCGTTCTCGGCATCTCCACAGTATCGATCGCTAGATGTTATTTTGCTCGGAAATAAATATTATATTCCTTTCTTAAGAGGACCCTTTCTTTCGAATTCTACAGTTCCATAAGTTTTCTAATCTATCGTATAAACCAACTAAGATTAGATATCCTATACCTTACTAAAAATTATTACTCCTTTACAAACACGAGGAAAGTATGGCAATTAGTCTAATCTCAGCAATAACATATCAAACGACTCTTACTTCAAGGAAACGAAAAAACGCTAATGACGGGATATATACCACCCGAAGCATTCATCTACCTGGATAAAATGGGATACATCCAGGACAATAATAACGTCCATAATACACCACATAGTAGAAAAGCGAGGAAAACGACAATTGAATATGACCAATTCTTGGACAGCATGAATCAATCCAACTGCTGGATATACAAAATGAAGCTATCTAAGAAAGATCGTAAGGACCAGCATCGGCGGAATGTAATGAAATACTGGTGGTTAAGCGATTGAAGTGAAAAGACAGAAAAATGAACTTCGATACAAACTAGGGACAAAAGTGCCATAAGAAGAATCGACTAGTCTAGTCCAAAGACCGATAATAACAAATTGTAAATAGTGTATATAAATATAGAAATAAGTAAGTTAGTGTTAAGTAAAAATAAATAGAACAAGCGAACAGTTTTGAAGACTTTCTGTTCGATGAATGAAAGAAACGGAACAAAAGCGTAAACGTAAACCTTGAGAACGCTAAAAATATACATATAAGGATCACGGATAGCCGTATAGAACTAAGTGTACCATGACTGTTCATGACATTGCGAGCCGCGTAACCGGCCTTTATGTCTCAACAACAACAAAATTATTATTGTATCTTTTGTTTATTATGAATCAATCAAACAATGTACTCTGTGGCTTAAAAAGAAACAAATAAACGTTTTAAAAAAAAAAAAAAAATACTACTTCCCGCTCGATCATTTAAGTCAAGCAACGCTGAGTACGATTAGTACTTGGATGGGTGACCCGGTTGAGGAAAAATAAAAGAGAAAGAAGAAAAGACGACTTTATGCCGTGAATTTGAAATCACTTTGCCGCGTATCGCAAATACCGACAATATTCTTGGTGTCGATTTACCAGGTTGCTCGGAAAAATTTCACTTTCATCACTTTTTCCCAACCGCGCCAATAGAAGTATAACTTTAAAAAAATGTTGTGTATATCCTTTATCTTTTAATCATTCTTTCCGCTGATTTAGAGAAATGTGTTATTTTTCTAAGAAAATATTATCATACTTGTAGTCAACGGTTTAAAAATCCCCAAAATACTTAGAATACGATTTCATAACTTTTAATGAGAATTTGTCAAATTTTCAGTTTGTCTTTATCCTTTTTTATTTCAATCTTTAATTTGTTAAACATTAATGAAAATATTTTTTATTTTAATACAAATTCAAATTTAAAAAATATTTTTTAGTTTTAATTACTCTTTCTTGCACTTTTCTAAAGAATATTTTTTGCAATAAAAATTCGAAAAACAAGAAAATTATTAACAGTTTTCATAATAAACAAATAAACTAAATTAGAAAATTTGTTTGTTAAAGAACTTTTGAATTTTGTATTTATGTATTAAAAAAAAAATTAATATTGAGAAAATCTTACAAATACACTTAATTTAAATGTATCTTATATTACGCAACCTGCAGAAAGGACAAATTTTAATAGGTTAAGCATTTTGCTAGTTTTTACGTAGAGTGTATGATTTTGTAAAGTTTAGTTTGCTGACAAAACCCTAAACTAACTTTCGTTCTTAACAATATTACTAAGCAAGGTTACATGTTTCATAACTATAAGCTAGAACTAATAAAATAAGGATAACAAAAGGGTCTAAAAAAACTACAGTTATACAACCTAACAAATTGAATAACGTTTATATATATATATATATATAGTTATTTTTACTGTAAAAATATCGTTGTTTCTTTTTATGAGAGAAAAATTCATGGAAGAAATATAAAAAATTTCAACGGTTATAGAGTTTAAAAAAAGTGTCTATTTTAGTGGAAGAAAAGGGTAGATACAGATGATTTATGCATAATGCTATTCGTCAGGTATAATCAATAATTGCTGAGTTAACTTTATCCGAAAACGACTTTTATGTCTATTAGTTGATACATTCAAACTAGCTCAATGCTTTTAATATTTTTTCTCGTTTTTTTTTGTCATTTAAATGAACAATTTAAGCAGTAGTCGTTTAAGACATAGTTTACATCGTAAGTAGATCGAGTCTCGATGAACAGTCTTTCAGCGACCTTTGAACGAATATAATGGATAGGAGCAAGTAATTACGCAGTTATCATTGTGTACAACAACTCGCTGACAAGTGTAACCTTTTTGACAATAATATATATTTGGGTCGATTTTTATTACTTTTATAAAAAAAGAGCTATTGTGATGGTTTTTCAAATAATTGAAATCTGTTTTAGGAAGATTTCTTAGTGCTTCAAGTTTTAAACTAATGTCTGTTATAAACAAATTAGAAGTATTTTCTATTCTATCTTATAACGCTTTAGGTTATCATATTGATATTCAAAAGTTGATAATTTCTTCCATATTTACCGTGATACATTAAGAGCTAAAATAGTATTTTCAGAGTATTAAGTACTTACTTAAAAAGAGGAATTTATTATTGTCAATTTTAGAATTTTTTAAAACTTTATATATTTACAGGTTGCTATTAGGACTATACTTTGCACATTAGGAGTAGAGCTTATAGAAAAATTGTCAACTTCATTTAAGCGCTAGTAAAAACTGTCGGTAACGTAATGAATAAATATTTATCACGAATCGCTTAAACAAATCTTATTTAGCAGGATGTATTTTTTTTTAAAGTTATACTTCTTTTAACGCGTTTGGGGAAAAATAATTAGAGTAAATTTTACGATGCGTACGCAGCGCGACAAAAAAAATTTTCGAAATAGATCAACGACTTCCGGTGTTTATGATGCGCGTGCAAAGCGATTTAAAATTTAATGCATAAAGTAATTTGATATATCTCCCTTTCATTTATTGTTGACTGATTTCTATATTCTGATAGTTTTTCAATACTAAATAGCGAGCTTCGCCTGACGAGAATTTTCTTAAGAAATCGTGTTACACTGAAAGTTTTAACAATCCATGTACGATCCGTAAATATTTTAGGTTCTTAGCGTATATTCAAAACACGAGCCTAAATCATTTTAAAATATCAAAGAGAGAATATTCTTTCCAGGTAGTTTTGAGAATATCGAAATGGTATTAGCGCACCTCTGTACTCTTCAAACCGTTGCTAAGAAATGTTGCTATGCTGGGTCCTTTACCAAAGACACTCGTCCTTTTCTTTTACGGGTTTATTTTAATTATTACTTACAGTTGTGATTGATATTAAAACTGTGAATATCTTAAAAAATATCTTTAAAAACATTAATTATTTTTGAATATTAGTAATAAAAGTTATTTTTGAGGTACATTAAGGTATGTATTAATATTTATTAGTTTTAATTTATTTCAGTTTCTGTCTATAGTGATCACTAATTTATGTGAAAAATGGATACATACGATAACATGCAGTGTGATTTTTTATGTTATAATCACATGATGACACTTTTCTGATTTAAATCTAAGAATACCTATGAATTACAAATTGTTCTCTTTATCCTGATATTATAATAAGCAATTGTAAGTAGAATAGCTTAAAGTTTAGTTAAAATACTTTACCGAGTAAAAATATGTATTAAATTATTTTATTTCAATTTATACTGCTCTGCTTCGTCTTTTATATTTTTTATATTTCATACATAAACTACTTTCTTAATTAGGTTTAGCTAAGTATGCGGCTTTACATTTTTTATTCCAATCAAAGACCGTAACACATCCAAAAAAAAGACTCTATTCCACCATCAGATCTATGCATATAAATTTCATTTCTCAATGGGTTTACGATATAAAAATTTATTTTATTTAATGTCTCCTTCGTAGTAATTTAATACAAATTATTATGCGAATATAGTTCAACCACAGTTACAGAGAATAAACAAGATATGAATCTGGTAAAAGGTAAAAATAATTGGTTTACATTAGCGAATATTATCGATTATCAAGCAGGAGGGAGGGGAAACAGGTTTCTTTGAAAACTATATTCCATGTAAAAAAAAAATTAATAAAAAAAATAATAATATAATAATAATAATAATAATAATATAAGAATAAGAATATTAATTAAATAAGATATTTATAAATTATTTTCTACAAAAATTCTTATTTAACAATAATCTCTTGACACTTTTTGACCATTATCAATATACATTTAAATTTCTTTTCAGTTTTTGAGATTTCTAAAACTAAAGAAGAAAAGTATATGTTGCGTGTATATTGCAGTGTAATTAATGTTACTTTCGTTAAAAAATATATGTAATAAAAAGTATTCATCACAAACAAACGTGGAACGTTGTAAGACGTATAGGCTGCGAAAAAAAATGTTTTGTTACTCAAATGATCTATAAATTCATACCTCTGTACATATTTTTAAATTATTTTTCCTATAAATAATAATTATTACTTTAAAGACAAAGAAAAATAAAGGATATTGATTTTAGCTAACTTCAACGTAACGGAAAAATAAAATTAGAAATAGAAGAGTGTTTGAAAAATTACCCTGTCGATGGTACGCTGGGAACAAAGGTAATTCGCTATAAAGGTTTTAAATAAATACACGAATTAAGTGCATGGAAATACGCAATTGTCGTCTTCAATGAGTCCAAAATGAGAGTAGTACAGACCGAATTAGTTGCACAATTTGAGTGTTCCCGCACAGAGATATTATTGATGACTGAAGTAAGTTGTTGAATTCCGCTAGGTAATTATCGGTCTGACAGAAGTTTTATATACGTGTGACTTACTTTAATGCCCATATGCCTATTTCTCCATATGATATCCCTGTGGTATCCGGAAATTATGGAGGCTTTATCTGCTTGGTCTTTTACCTCCTCCTCTAGGTGTCTGTTACTCGTGATGTTACTCTTAGATATTTGAATCACATAACTCGGTTTAGGTTTTTGTTATATACAGCTAACTGTCATCATCTGGGCTCCTTGGAGATGGAAAGTTATTCGGTATTCTGTACCGAAATAGTCATGTTAAGTTTGCCTGCCGTCTTTTCGAATTTGTACAGCATCCCTTGTAAGTGGTCTTCGTCTTCTGACATGATGACTGCGTCGTCGGCGTAGTATATTATTTTTATCGGAGTCTATTCCTTAAAAATCGATTTTGATATAGGACGCCCGGTAGGAAAAAAATATTAAAAGTAAAATTTAGGTCAAATGACTTCATTAAGTTTTCTGTGCGCAACCTATCGTGCACATCTTTCGCTTTTTTATAATGTTGTGTTAACTTCTATACTAGTGTGCTGTAGACGTACACAGGGTATGCTGCGAAGCAGCTGACGCATGTAAGTAATTTATGTGTATATACCTATACGTTATATACATATGTATATACATAATATATACTGTAAAGCGTCTATAAATGATGAATATATACTATATATATATTATTAGTATATTAGTTTTACTGTAGTGATACGAATAGTAAGCATCATTTTTTTTTTATTTTTAAGTTTAGTTTTATTATTGATATTGATATCGATAATTAATATTATTATTCCGGATTATTGATATTGGTAATTATATTCACATAAGTAAAGTGAAAATATATAAACTATTGAAGAAACTGGTGTAGATAATAGTGCTAGAAAATCAGATAAGCACGTGGGTGCTGGGTATATTATAATTCATGTAGTAATATGATATTATTGTATATTAATCAATTGCGATTTCTATTTATTAAACATTTAATTATTGGTGTCGTTTATATAAATTTGTATGTAAGCTATACATACATATTTAATTAAATATTTAATTTATTATGGACAATATATAGGGTATTTTAAACCACATCAAAAATTTCTGAACCTAACCTTCAATAGTATTTTTTTGAATATCATTATTTTTTTCAAACATTTTTTCCAGGTTATTACAGTTTATTTTATGATTATTTATGTAATTAAATAATTTTAATTTACAATTATATATAATATATCTAAATAAATATATAATTTTTTTATTACTATGTTCTTGTAAAATTTTCTTTTAGAAAGTTATTATTTTTTAGCATATTTAAATAATTTACATGTATTATTAACTATGTAATAATTAACTAACTATGTATGTAAAAGACTTAATAATATAATTAATTTTTGTTTCCTTGCCAAAAATTTAAAAAAAAATTATATAATAGATATCATAGGTTCAAAAAATTTTATCTTCAATTATTTTTTTCAAATTTTCGGCAAAGAACGAAAATTTACTATATAATTATTAAGTGTACGAATAAGTTTCCGCCGTTTTAATGTAGATAGCGCGGCGCGGAGTTTCCGTTAACTTTCGCAGATGATATCCTGCTTAAAAATTAGTTTGGACGTTTAAGAACAACCTAACCTATTAATATTATTGATTTCATATTGGTAAAATATAATTTTTTTAGTTGAAAATGTCCAAATTTGAGCCAAATAAGAGTCATTTGCGGGAAATATTAGTTTACTTCTTTAATATAAAGAAATCTGCTGCTGAGGCGCATCGATTGCTCGAAGAAGCATATGGTGAGATTGCTTTGAGTGAGAGAACGTGTCGTGAGTGGTTTCAAAAGTTTAAAAACCGTGATTTCGACGTAGAAGACAAAGATCGCAATGGAAGGCCAAAAATTTACGAGGATGCAGAATTGGAGGAAATATTGGAGGAAGATTCATCTCAAACACAAAAGAACTTGCTGTAACATTAGAGAGTCACTCAGCAAGCTGTCTCACATCGTTTAAAATCATTAGGAATTATTAATAAACAAGGAAATTGGGTTCCGTACGAATTAAAGCCGAGAGATATTGAACGCCGATTATGCTTAAGTGAAATACTGCTTGCTAGACATAAAAAAAAGGGTTTTTTACATCGTATTATCACTGGTGACGAGAAATTGATACATTATGATAATCCAAAAAGAAGAAAATCATGGGATTACCAAGCCATGCGTCAACATCAACAGCAAAACCGAATATTCACGGAAAAAACTCATGCTGTTTATTTGGTGGAATCAGCTGGGTTTAGTGTATTATTGGTTGCTTAATCCGAGGCGAAACAACACCGGAGCCCTCTATCGAACACTTATGAGATTGAGCCGAGCTCTGAAGGAAAAACGCCCTCAATACTATTCTAGACACGAAAAAATATATTCTCTTGCATGACAATGCTCGTCCACATGTAGCGCTCCCGTGAAAAAGTATTTGGAAACACTTGATTGGGAATTGTTACCCCACCCGCCGTATTCACCAGACATTGCACCGTCCGATTATCACCTATTTCGGTCCATGGCACCTGCTCTGTCGGAGCAGGCGGTTCAACATTGAAGATACCAAAAATTGAGTTGATTCGTGGATAGCCCAAAAAAAGGAGTTCTTCCGACGTGGGATCTAATGTTGCCTGAGAGATGGAAAAAAGTCATTGCAATGATGGACAGTATTTTAAATAACGAAAATTACCATTCTTCTAGAATAAATACTTAATTTTAAATAAAAAACGGCGGAAACTTATTTGTACACCTAATAAATCTTTACATACAATAGTTAATAATACATGTAAATTATTTAATTATGATAAAAATATTAACTTTTTGGAAAAAAAATTTATATTAAATTTAAATAAAAACTTATTTATAATTATTTAGATAGTATTATTTATATATTAATTATAATAATTTAATTATGTACTAAAAATAATTATAACAAATTAAAACAAATGTTTGTAAAACAATTTTTTTACATTTTATAAATTTTTTATAACTTTTTCTTGAGTTGGTTAATATTTATGATAACTTTTATTTTGATTCAATTCGATTTATTTTTTCGTTATTCTCTTCATATGATGAAAACCGCGTCTGTGCACGATCTGCCTGATCAGAATCCCTGTTGTTCGTCTTCTAGGTTCGTTAAGCTGTTAATTTTATTCGGTATAACCTTTGTTGTTAGTTTCAATAAGTGTTTAAAAGATTTATTCCCCTGTAGTTTGTAGGCAGTTTTTGTCTCCTTTTTTTAAACTAACTATAGTTGTACTAGTTCGCCATTCGTCAGGTATTCTGTGTTGGTATAGTATTTTTTGTATTAGGAATGTTAACTGTTGTGTGAGACTTTGGCCACTATATTTAGCAGTTCGTTTGGAATGCCATCTTGCCCTGGACTCTTCCTATTCTTTAGTTTTCGAATAGCTGTTTCTACATCATTGGACTCAATTCGTATGTCGCTTTTAGTTATTATTCTGGCGTATTAGTTCCGTTTGAGGTTCTTCTGATTTATAGAGCTCTGTTAGATAGTTTAAACCAATTTTTTTTGTGATCTGATTTGTTTCGATCATTTCGTTGACCTCCTATCTTTGATTTCTAATAAATCGCCAGATTTGTTTTTGGAGTCCATAGAAGTCACTCTCCATTCTTTTCGAAAAAATCTTCCAATAATGTTGCTTTGTTTGCCTTACTAATGTCGCTGTTTGTTTCCGGATTCGTCTATACATTTCGTATGATTCAGGTGTTCTTAATGTCCTATAGTTAAGGTATGCTATTTTCTTTTTTTTGCATATTTCCTTAATCTCTGGCGGAACCAAGGAGTTTTGATCATTCTAGCCCGTTTTTACATTTGTGTTCCAGGGCTTCATATGCAGCTTCTGAAATTTTAGTTTTTAGTTCTTCTTCCAGGCCGTGTTTGTATTATCTTCTTCTTTTACTGGGTTTATTTCGATTTTATTCTTCAACCTGTTCTCATATAGTTTTTTTTAAGTTCATAGTGACTCGATGTTTATTTTCGATTCTTGAGTTGCTTGGCAAGATTTCTTTGGGGTTTAAACTTCATTCTTATTTTTGCTAATTGTTCGATTAAAGGTCGGGGTGAATGACAGTGTTGACGAAGTAGTACTAAATATGGATCATGTATTTTAAAAAAACACAAGAAATAGAACAAAATACAAGTAAAAACTACCTTGATATATATAGTCGCACTTAAGATTTAAACTTACTGACTTCTAAATAATAAACCGTGTACAACTTCTAATAATAATAATCCTTTTTCCGTCCAGTGCCCGTCTCTTATACCCCGCATATAGTGGGAGAGGAAGGACTCTCCTTTTCCTACAGGGCGTTTCTCATCAAATCACCGATTCCCTATTGGTCATCTCTATTTCCCCCTTTTAACGCCTGTAAGCCTTAGCGAGAGAGTATCTTTCAAAGCTATCGGAATTTTACCCGTTTAAAATTACATTTGTTTACCTAAAGGGGGAACGACCATGAGACCCCTTCTTTTGAGGAGACCGAATATCTTAGAATTTTATTTTATTATTATTTTATGATATTTATTATCGGTTTTTTCCTTTAGATTATATTACTTATTTATTTAGGTTTTTATTCCGTTTAGAATTCTTCTACAAATAGTTCTATCTCGGCTGTAGGCTGCTCGGTTCGGCGTAATGTGACATAATAGCAGGCTAGATCGCTTCCTACATTCGCGGAATTTAACGTCCTGATATCTAGTATTTGGTGTGGTTGGACGTATCTATTGGTAACAATATAATCAATTGTTGACTGAAGCCTCTGGTGTTGCTGTATGTGAGTTTGTATTGCTTTTGTGGTTATAGAATGTGTTGTTAATCCTAAGCTCGTTAAATGTGCACAATTGTGTCATAAGTTCTCCATTATTAACACATTTTCGTTTAACCTTGTTTTATTCCAGGTATTATTTCATTTCCGATGCGAGCGTTAAAATCTCCAAGGATTATTATTTGTTGGTTATTTGGTAATAATCCGACTATATTTTGTAGCTGGTTGTAGAAGGCTTCTCTTTCTTCTTTTGGTTTGTTATCTTCTGGTGCATAAATTGACACTATATTTAATTTTTGGTCTTCTGTTTTCATTTTTACCACTAATATTCGTGAAGATATGTAATCACACTCTTTTATGTTGTTTTTATATTTCTTGGATACTGCGATAGCTACCCCTTCTTTTGCCCTGAATTGTTTTTCTACACCACTATAGATCACTAAGTAGTCGTCGTATTGTATTTGTCCTTTGCCTTTCTTTTTGGTTTCTTGTAAGGCGCATATATCAATTTTATTATCTTTCAATTCTTTTAGGGTTTCTTGGTCTTTATTATTAAATGACTTGATGTTCCAGGTAGCCAGACTCATTATGTGTTCTTTTTTCCAACTCTTTGTCCTTTTTTTGCTTGGGTCGTCATCTTTGAATCCGTCCTGCTCCGAGGCAAAATCTCGTTTCTATGAGCAAATTTTTTTTTACGTTGGTAGGGAGCTAGCCTGATCCAACAACTTTCCTCCTTTTCCCGGGCTTAGGACCGGCAACATGATCGCTGATTTCGATGCTCCCATCGATCATGCAGGCGGAGTTATATTATGTTATATTATATATATTTTATATTATTATTATTTTTATATTATATTATTTTTATAATTTTTTTTTAATGTAAACCCATCTCCGATAAAAATTATTTAAAAAATAATAATGAAATATATTATAAAAGCAATTAAAAATGAATTTAAAAGGAGGTCTTACTTCTGACGAAATCATTGCTAAAACTCTAAGAAAGGTGCAGGCTTAAGAGACATCCATGAGTTAGCTTTCTTTATTGTAGTTATCACGGAACTGCAAGTCTACCAGAGCGATTATTTACAAGTATACGCACATCAGCATGTCGGACACTGTAAAAGGGATTACGCACAATGCTATTGCTATAACAAACGGTTCTATGATTTATAGTTGGGTTCATATCGTCGGTGGATCATTGTTGCACCGCCGTTGTAAATCGTATCGGCTAATAATATCGCGAAGCATAGAATAGCATTCTATGTCGAAACATCTAGCGTTACCTTCCTTTTATTATCATTTTTTTTCTTTCTTTATTTCTTTTTTTCGTGATTTATTTCCATCGTTCGAAATCGTACTGCTAATCAGTAGCTACTCGACATGTTTTATTTTTTAATATTTATATATTTATTTCAATTAGCACGTTCATGCTGGGGCGAAAATCTGCGTTTTTCCGCCTGAGGCGGGAGTATCTTACCGCGTTACGCTTCATGGGGTGGGCCAATATCGTTGCTAGTTTGAACACGCTTATTACGAAATTCCAATTTTAAAATATCGAGAACAAATTATCGATCATCTTTTGATTAAAGATCATCACAGAGAAATCGAAGAAGCTGAAATAGAAAAGAGAAATCCGTCAAGAAAACGTACACATTTTCTACAATCATACAAAGGGGCTGGCAGGAATACAAGAAAACGATGTAAAGAATGTTAAAAACAATTATCAAAAATACAAAAAGATTATATGCCGCAAAAAAAAGTAAAAAAGTAACGACATATTGTACGCGTTGTAAGGGCCAGCCCACATTATGCTTAGAATGTTTTAAAAAGTTGCATAAATATAAATAAATAATTGTTATCAATTTAAAATATTAAATGTTAATGTTATAATATTCAATTTTTATATGTAATGTTGAAAAAAAATAAAATCAACTTATTTTTTTAATGACTAATTTTCTGAAAACAAGTGATCCACAAGTGGATCACGCCGCCCCACGCGAATGGACAAGTGTAACCAACCGGTGGTCACCCCAGCGTGAAATTGTTAAATCCAATTTTTGATTGATATGCCGTGGAGATTATCAAATGATTTTTAATGACAATAAGATTTACTATAAAAAGAAAAGATGTGTCAAAAAATTGTAGAAAAATATTATTCATAACCAACCAGCAAGATTTTTAATCAGGATACTCAGAACACGATTCTCGTCCTTTGCAGTGAATCGTTCCCAAAGTACGAAAGTATAAAAGTTAAACAGAAAATTCCTCATACTGCACCTTTCAACATAGACCTGCTTAGCAATGCATCAAAGAAGAAAGACCTATTATCATAATACACAAATAAATTAAGATATATTATTGAAATAATTTTGATCATCAATTATGACTTATCGTCGGTGGCTGGTGCACACATTTGCACTTTCGAAGCGTACGTCATACTGGAATGAAAATTTTCACAATATCTGCAAAAGAAAAAAGAAACAGGTAAAACAAAATGACGTTTATATCAACGGTAATTGACATTCATAATATCCAAGCTGGTGAACACATTAAACGAATCTTTGTCCAGATTATCCATTTTGATTCCTTTGACACCGCTGAAATCAAAAATAAAATAAATTATAGAAGAAAAAGAAGATATTAAAAATGAAGTTTGATTTGCTGACATCATTTTGTCCTACTTTGTCGTGAATTTGATTATCATTAAAATATGAACCATCTATTTTAATATCGTACATTCTATACAATGGAGACGGTACTTAAAATTGTAGCCAAGCTTTATTTGTACGCTTGCTAACAATGCCATGTAAGTAACTAGATCGGTCAAGTTTCTTACGTTTAATATGTACATTTATGCAATAATCGTTATCGATATTTCTTTGAAGAGATTTGACCATTGTACTAACTGATACAGGCAGTTTAAATAATTGACCATAACTGGCGTATTTACCATTCACATGTCTCAGACGTCTGATCTGAAATAAAGAAATACGAGGCGAAATAATTCTTCAAAAAACTAAATATAAAGGTGGTAGATGCTAAGGTACATCTGGATATTTAAAGCCGTTATATGTTGATATTAGAGGAATATTCTTCTTGTTTAAAGGTTGTATGCATGTATTACAAAGCTTATTATTTTCCATAGGTACATTAGGTATTAATTGTATTAGAATAACCTTATGTTAATTAGATGGCTATTTTAAATCCTTTTAAACCAAAATCTTTCACATACTGAGCATGGATAATCAAATAATTGCTAAAGAATTTTATTTTAAATTCCACATGAACTTGTTTAAATTGATGATAATTTTATATGGTAAAGAAGGATCTAAATCCATTTCAATTTGCTCACCAGTGAAATGATTAATTACTAACTGGTCTGAAGAGTTAGAGTAAAAAGGGTACATCTGATTTAGTTAATTCCTGATCCATGATTGTGTCTTCGTTTACCGAATTGCGTTCATCATCCGGTACAATATCTTGATTAGACAATACATGTATAATCGAAGCATCAGCTAAATATTGATTATTTCGTGCTTGAGATCGTGAACTTTGCTCCATGTTTGTTAATTTAATGTTTTTTGATGTTATACGATGATGACACGGCATAGAAGAATTTTCCATATGCACATCAGCTTGCACAGTAATATAGTTGTGATAGTCATTTTTTGCAGTAGACAACAATGCATCTTGAAGAAGTAAAAGTAAAAAATAAAGACAAAATTCCCAAACGTACCAAAAAGAATTATAAGTTAAAAATAATAATTAGCAATACTATTAGTTATTGCTGTGAATTTTAAATTGTATAAATTTGTACCGTTAATCATAGGCTGAGTCAATTGTTCAGAAGTCACTAGTAAATTCGAAATCGATGGAGCACATAAAGTTCCATTCGCAGACAATTGGATTTCTTGAAGAAATAAATGTAAAATAAATGTTAAATAAACTAAATGTAAGTAAGAAAAGTAGAAAAAGAAGAAAAACTGAGGCAGGGTGGGAGGGAAGAAGGGAAGAAGGAAGGAAGGAAGGAAGGAATAAGGAGGAAAAAAAAACATCCCCGGAGGAATGATAAGGTAAAATTTAAACGTGTGAATTTATTTTTGTTCCTCGTCGGTTTTAAATAATTTTTTTAATAATTTTAAATAATTGTCTTACAGTAATTGTATTATTTATTTAGATTCATTGGAAACAATATTGATAAATATATAAGGGGAATACGAAGATTGAATGTAATTTCATTACAGATAGGCTACGATTTTGAAGAAAGCTTTCAGCTTCCTCATGTTTGTGAAAACGTTAGGTTTGATATGTTATCTCTGCGTTGTGGCCTATCAATTACTCACGGTAATTAACAATAATCTGTAGAGAAATAGACGAGTATATAAAAGAAATAAAAATTGTTATTATGATTCGAGATGATTAGAGAGTATTAATTATTATATTATTTTATTAACAATTTATAACACAATATTCTATTTCTTCATATGGATTATACAGTCCTCTTAATTTCATAGAATATTAAATCAAATGATATTGTTCGCTGATTTATTGAACGATAAAAAATAAAATAGAAAAATGAAAAAAGTATAAAGAAAAATGAAGAAAAAAGATTGTGCAATCATTTGTCTAATAAATAAATCGAATAGACTATCTAGTAATGATTTAAACGATATTTTGTCAATAATTATTAAAATGACGCGAAATATAAAAATTCATTTATCTTTCTCTAAATTAGACGTCGGAGAATGGCAAGGATATGAACAGAGTACACTACGTTTTATATTCCTGTGCGGTTGTACTTCTCCCGTTTTGTTATTGCTTTTTTGGAGAATGTTTGGTCGAGGAAGTTAGTTATTGGTTATTAAGATATATTTAATAATCATTGTTTCGAAGATAAACGTTTATTTTATTCTTTAGAGTAGTGGCATCGATTTGGTTTGTTACTTTACGAATTGGTACGAATAACCGACAAAAGAAATACGTTCGATGATGTTTCGCATTGCCCGATCGAGAAGACCGTCATATATATCAGCTGGACAATTTTGCGTCTTTTCTTTAGAAACTTTTGCAATCAGAAGCACGATTCACAAATTTTCATAAAGAAGACAATCAAATTTTCATTTATTTTCATTTTTTTATTAGATCATAAAAGCTTCCATGGCGTATCTCTCCGTTCTGAGGACTATCGCGTATCCAAGTGAGGATGAATTTAAATTTAGATCTATTTGTCTATTTTTTGTTTTTTTGTTGTTTTCTTATATCTAATTTTGCGAACAAATTCGTAGAAAAAAATAAAATTAAATGACGAGAGGGGGAGATGAGGGTACGACGAGAGGTAGGAGAACAAATATCAACTACCTTTTTTTTTTGGCTGAAGGAACTAAGAAATTTTACTTTTGTTTATTTCAGAAATGTATACATACAGTGTACAGTTTAGCGAGCTAAAAAAGACGAATTGTTTAGTGCTTCTCAATAAATAATTCGTTTCGTTCCTATTGCAAAAGTTCGAAGCACGTTGGTTTATTCTTGCCGACGTTATTTCTACTTAATTGAAATTCGATTAGATATATTAATCTAATATAATAATAATTATAATAATTATAATCACATAATAATGTAATATTATATAAATAATAAATATAATATAATATAATATATATAATATAATTATATAATAATATAAACTCCGCCTGCATGATCGCTGAGCGGACGAGATCAGCGATCATGTTGCCGGTCCTAAGCCCGGGAAAAGGAGGATGGTTGTTGATCCGGTTAGCCCCCTACCCAACGTAAAAAAAATTGCGGCTCATAGTAACGAAACTCTGCCTCGGAATAAGTAAAAAAAAAGAATGGAACGAACATATTAGCAGAATGGACAACAGAAGAATCGTCACAATTGCACGGGATAAGTAACCGATTGGCTGCAGAAGTACGGGGCGCCCACAAAAAGATGGTGCGACAATTTAACAGTGCAATAGGCAGAAAAACGTCGTTGCGAAACAGGCAACTTGCCTAAACTAAAGAATAAAGAAGAAGAAGAAGAATATAATATATATAATAATTATATAATAATATATTATTAATAATATTTAATAGCTTTTTTTCGTACGTACGATGTGCTCAATAAAACGATCAAGCTTAGGCATCGTCGTTAAATTTAAAACATCTATTCGTTTGAACTTTTTCGACTACGTTAATTTTACGTTACATATTTGCTTATTTACTTTTTTTGTCTGTTTTATTTTTTTTTTTGGTTTCATTTACACTTTCTCTCTCTCTCTCTCTCTCTCTCTCTCTCTTTCACTTTGATTACATTCTCGCTTTCTCTCAGTTTTCATTACGCTGTCTTTCGTATTCTAAATATTAAAATATCGTATAAATCTTTCGTAAAAAAAAAATCTTTTAAGTGGTTTATCTAGCGCACAGTACGAGATTACAAACGATTTATAAATGTTTTCGAACGACACGATGTTAAATAGATTATTTCTATGTTTTTATCTCTCTCTCTCCCTCTCTCTCTCTCTCTCTCTCTTGCTTCATTTTATTCAATCACAATTTCGTCGGCGGAGGGTTGGTTGGTTTATGCGTATGTGTAGGATACGTACAAAACCTAGATTCACCTATTCAAAAAATTTCATAATTTGTACTTTATTCTATCTCTTGTTTCTATCTTAAACACATTTATTCTACGTGAAATCATATTTTAATCTACGCGAACTTTAAGTGTGTATATGTGTGTGTGTGTGTTGTGTGTATCGTTCGCGATGCATTTTACGTATATTCATTATTATTTATTAATGTGTATATGTATTATGTATCTTTATTTGTGTATATTACTATATATATATAGTACACATATCGAGTTTAATCGTCTTATGTGTGTGTGTGTGTTATGTATATGTACTGTAATATCATCATTCATATGCATGAATACGTATGATGTGTATGTAAGTGTAATTAAATTTATAAATACAAGGACAATGTCCGATGCAATCTAGGCGAGACACGAAATCGTGCTGTATATGTATGTTCGTATGTGTATATTTCTTTCTATATATCGGCTGCTACACATGTGAATATGTCTCGTAAATATTTGTTTAGTTTTTTCGTTAAGTAATATTTTTTTTTCTTTTTTTCACTGTACACTGAACAAAAAAAGAGAAAATAAGGTTCGCCTTCAGCACTATTTTTTTCGCTTTTCTTAATTTTTTTTTTATTTTTTAAGAAGAGATGAAGAAAAGGAGAAACTCGTCGAGAAGAAGAAGGATGGAAAGAAGAACATGGGTGATAGTAATAAAAAGTTGCGAATGGTGAATGGTGGTGATATGGTGTTGAATGGTGTAAAAGTACGTTTCACTAATCTTATTAACTCGAAAGCCTTATCGTCATAATCTTAGCAAATATACGACGACATTTTCATAATGGAATTTAGATGTAATAAATGGTCCTCTAGTAGGGAAGAGGGGATGATGATACGAAGATGTGCTACAAACATTTCTATTTTTACGTTTTATCTATTTTACAACGTAATAATAATATACGACGAAAAGAGCAAAATGAATAAAAAATAAAAAAAAAATTAAAATAAATGGAAAGAAATAGTAAATACAATTACGTTCAATGTATTAGAAAAAGAAAAGAGAAAAAAAGAATGAAATACGAAATGTAATAATTGTAATAATAATAAGAACAGTAATAATTAAACAAATAAACTATTAACTTCATTGTGACATATCTTATTTCAATAAGATGAGATTTATATATACATTACGTTTTCAATGGTTCAGAGAAACAATTGTCGGGGGTAGATATAAATGACAATAAAGAGAATACATTTTTAAAAAACAGTATAATTTTGTAGAAATTAGAAAACAAAGTTCATCGTAATATATGCAGTACTTTCTGGTTCTCCCTTTTTTTTTCCTTTTTTTCTTTCCTTTACATTACAAATTAGTCATTGAGCGAGTGTATCTATAAAAAAAAAATAAAAAAAAAAACAAGAATAAAAAACAAAAAAAACATATACATTCTAAATTTGCAAAAGAAATATAAAATAGAAAAGGGAGGAAAAAAAAAAGAAAAAATAGAGTTAAAATATCATTTACAGTTTACATATAATATGTAGAACAAATGCGAGAAGAGACAGAAAAAAATTGATCATGGTAAAAAAGAAAATTATTGAAAATGTGATTTTTCTCTCTCTTCTTGAATTGTAGTCATGACGCTATAAGAATTATTCTATGGTTTTGTTTTGTCTTACAATTAGTTTTATACATTCATATGCATAATGAAAATAATGATCGTAAATAAAATCGCTTGTTAGAAAATATTAAAGATGACACGCCTATATAAAACAGATTGCCAAAAAATTATCGAAAAGTGATCAGTGGGGTGTGTTTGATCAGAAAAAATCAGAATTAAAGATTACAACTATACACAGATAATTAGGAACTGAAGATTGTTTAACATGTAAAAAAAAAAACAAATTAGGACAGATGAATAGAAACTGAAATGCGATTTTTTAATACGAAATTTTGTTTGCGTAACAGAATATTTAATAAAATAGTCAATGGTCTACTCAAAGATGTTTCGTTTACAGAACCGTACAAAGTTAACTTTTATATATTTATCTTAGCATCTGTAAATGAAACACAGATTTATTATGCCAATGCTAGTGATTCTGATAATAGCATGACGATTACACTGTTAAGAGACCATATTACATACAGTACGCACGTTACAAGACGTAACAAGACGAACGTTATGAATGACTAGCTCAGTGGTAAAAAATCAATGCGAAAAGGTTGTAAAAAAATTGTGAAAAAGCAACAATTATTCATAAAGAATTATGTTCGCAGCTCGTAGATCGTTCGCGTCAGATGTGCATTCGAATTGACGAATGGTAGAAAATATTAGGAATTAAATGAAAATAAAAGAGCACTGTTTACTGTAAACCACACTTTAATACACCACGGATGTCTTCTACTATATTTAATAGTGTAAATAAATAAAGTAACGGTTTTCGTATCCTTTCTTTCTTTTTTTTCTCTGTCTAAAATAATGAATAACACGAATTCTCGCACTATACAAACTATAACATAAACATGGCGTCCTCTGACGGCTTGATATGGGCATGAAATATTTTCTTGTTAGATAGGGAATTTAGTCGTTGTCGAACTAAACGTCGCTTGTCGAACGTGGTGCCATCTTTATCGAACTATCGAATACAAGTATCGAATCTTATCTCGATTATGAAACGTATATCGAAATTATGGCGGATTAAATAGGTAAAAGTTCGAAAAGTTTTAGCGATTAAAAAGAAAGATAATTAAAAATATTAGATCTTTTAGGAGAAGAAAAATAAAAAAACAATTTCTGTCAGGTTGTACGATCGTGCTGGTTCCCACTTCTGTACTGTGCACACTCTCGTGCATGTACTTTCTCACTCTGATTTAAAGAATGCCTTATCTATCCTCTTTCACTTCCACGTTGTAAGAAGGAGTTGATTCAAAATAATGCACTTACATATAATATATTGAGAATATAATTACCACTAGATTTAAGGACTGAGCTAATTTGACTCATTACAAAAATTTATTTACCATTATATATACATATATATAACTCAAATATTATTTTTTAATAAAATATGTCGGTTTTTAGTTACCTAATTAAATATATGTAAATATTTATTCCTCTCTCACTTACTCAATCCTGGACTTAACAATGTTTGTAAGTCATTAGAAAAATAATGAATAAAATATCTGTAAGTGTAGTGTTAATACTCGTTCAGTAGCGGATTTGTGTGGCGTTTTGACCCACTATTCCACTACTTGCCCGAATTTCGTTATTTGTTACTAACTATCTGATCTTTACTGCTAGCTGATATGTAATAATTTGAACTCCGTGGATTACCTGCGCACGCGACGTGGAGGGACGTCTTCTCTCAATAGGACGTGTCTCGATACGACTTCGAGTAACTTCATTGCGACGTATCATACGATTTCGAGTAACTACATTGCGACGTTGCGATCTTCCTCTGCTAACTGTAAGGTGTGCTCACCAACGGTCCTGTCGCGATTTTGGAGTCTGTTATGGCCTTGCTCTTTTGTCGCATTTGTTGTTTATCACATTCGTCGCATTCGTCGCATTTGTCACATTCATCACATAATTTATAGTATCCGTCACATTTATTTCGCTCGATTGTACCATGTTTAATATCTGCAGGTATTGCACTTCTTGACCCTGCGAACGAAAATGTTCCAACCAACGATCTTCAGGATCTATTCTCTGTTCTGTATTCTCTGTTGTCGCATTTATCACATTCGTCACATTATTTATATTGGTCACATTATTTATATTCGTCACATTATTTATATTCGTCACATTATTTATATTCGTCACATTTATTTTGTTCGTTTTTACTAAGTTCAATATTGTCATTTATAGTACATCTTGACCCTTCGAACGAAAATGTTTCAACCAAGGATCTTCAGGAAATATTCCACATTCCCGCATTATTTTTTCGAAACTGAAGTATCCTAAACTATTACTTTGATTATTTTACATTTCTGGATTCATTCGTTGTGCGCGTTTATTTTAGAATCAAATTTTCTAACTGATATTTCGATTTCGATTTACGAAGTAACGTTCTAAATGAGCTTACTTTCTTAACCGAGAGTTAGCGAATATACTGGCTAACTCAAAACTAAGAAAGCGAATATATACCAAAATTCAGGTTGTTTTCGAAACTCCCTGGTCACTAAAGCCTATTGGTTAATTTTTTGTGGAGTGGGGAAATTCTAAAACGATAGCACCTTGATTTAAAAGAAAGCTAGAGTTGAGCGAGAAAAAGAGAGGGAGAGAGAGATAGTGGTGGGGAAAAAGAATAACTTATTGGTATTATAGTTTTAGAAAAAGACACTATGACCCAAAAGAAGAGGAGATATAAAAAAAATAGGAACAGAGGAAGAGAGAAAAAGTTATAAACATTAGTTCTCAAGAAAAAGTGGACAAAAATATGAACCCTTCCACGTTTCTCGGGTTTTTCAACGATGACCAATGTTTCCCTCCGCAGCACGGAAATATTATGTAATAATAATATATGATACAATGAATTATTATAGATAATGAAAAATTGGATAAACATTAAATCTACCTATTACGTAAAATACATATTAGAGTATACTTAGAATATACGTAAATATGTCTTAATGTGAAATAAATGATTTATTTTTCCCTCAATCTTTATCACATCTCATTTAATTCTTCTTACCATAAATTATTTAATTTTTCCATTTACTTTAATTATCTATCTGTTTACTTTTTGTCTTTGTCAGAAGAATTTTTACATTATATCAAAGGTTAAAATAAGTCATTAAGATTAAACTGTTTAGTTATCCCTAGTCCAAAGACATCTGATGTTTTTCTTACTTTAAACGTATAATACCTAAACAAATAAGACAATTTAGTTTCTTGATGAGTAGTGCTTGGTAAAATTCCAAGGTTAAAATCAAAAAAGAAAAACATAGAAAAAGGATACTTGGACGATGGAAAAATATTTTAAATCTTTTTGAGAATTTTCCCATTTTTGTAATGAATTAAAAAGTAATTAAAAAATCTTAATATTATTTAGGACGAGAAGCAATTTTGATAAAGAAAAATGTCATTTTAATTATAAGAATAATATAAATATAAATATTAAATAATCGAAAGTGTTAATAACGAAATGACGTCTTCTTTATTTCGCACGTTCGTCTTCATTAGAAAGTGCAATTTTTAATCTCGTTATTTCGCTTTTTTCTTTTTTTTTTTTTTTTTTTTTGTATAAGAGCATTTCATATGCACAAATCTGGTTTTCAGTCTAGTTAAAATGATTTCTCGCTTTTAAAATGATTCTCATAGGAAATGCATTTTAATTATCCGAAGGTGTAATAAAATGGCCCTTTTCCCCCTTGTTTCAAACGTTCGTCTTCATTACGATGGTACTTTAATCTCGTTAATTTTTTTCCTATTTTTATTTATTTCTTTTTCCTTATTTTTGTTTTCTCTTTTAAGGAGTTTACACGTAAATGTATATTCGGGTATGATTCGGTTTCGTTTTGGTTTCGGTTATAAAGATCCCTTTTTAAATAAAATCAAATGCGTTCGAATTCGATAAAAGAAGCGTAGCACGTTATTTAAACGTTTTGCGTTGACATTTTTTGGATAAAACGTTGATTCGTTTAAAAAGGAATGTTAGATGACGCGTTAAATCGATCTAAATATTATATTTTATATTTTATACGTATATTAATATTGTACTCGTTGACAAACCGGTCTTACCGTCGGAACAGCCAATCCACCTGTAAGGTGAGTCACTTTTGTACAGCCCAACGCCAAATTCGAAACGCCCAGTAAACGTCATTGGTGTACACGACACACCATGGCAGTTGATTAGTAGATTACTATGTCACTCTTTAAATTTGCTATTTTTTTACATTCTTATCATCGTTTTTTATTATTTTTTATTATTTTTTTGTTTCAATCTATGATATTTTAAGAATATTTTATTAAATTCGGGTAAGTATGATTTAGAAAATATTTCCATAAATTTAAACGGGAGAGAAATACTATATTAGAAAGATTTTTGAGACGTAGAATTAATGGAAAATTTTGAACAATTTGTATTGATAGATGTTTTTACAGATGTTAGCAAGATAAATGGATTCGTTCCACGAATTGACACAACAATAGTGTTTTTATTTGAATGTAACTGTCGAAAGCATTCCTTTCATATTATTTTTTTAGAACTTAATAGATTTACAATACTGTACACTGATTCAAAAGAAGGGACATATGTAAACTTAAAATAGAAATATAGAATTAAAACTAACATAAAATAGAAATATTCGATGCCAGAGACAAATACTTTAAGATAACGTTTTTCGAAACAGAGAAGAATAGAAAAAAAGATATTAAAATATCGAAATGTAAAATGTAGAGAAAAAGAAAAAAATTCTCGTCGTAAAAATTATTTTCTAACTAAATAATCAATTTGTATAAAACAATCAGGGGACTAAATAACGCACAGTTTTTCTAACTGTTGCAAGAATGTCCAAAAACTTTCCTAAGAATAATTTATGGAATATTTTCTAAATGTTAACGCGACTAGTTAGATTTGATGAAATAAATAATAGCATTGAGAGGAAAAATCCTGTTAATCGATAGATCAACAATAGAATCTTTAATGGGATTTTACCATTGTAACAATAAACATTATCTCACTGTAGAGTTTGTATTAAGATATTCTTGGTTAATAAGTAAAGCACTCAAAGGCAAAAGTAAATTAGTACTTTTTACTCTTTCCTACAGAATAGATTGTGGAAATCTACTAGCCTTAATATAATACGATTTGTATATTGCATCGAAATTATCTGTTGTTCTTTTAATGCGTCAGCGTATACGTGTAAATATATTTTATATAGATATGTATATAGAATACATATACAGTTCCTATACATATGTTTAACGATCGATCTTCGAAAATCCATGGTTTTTACGTAACGTCGAAAAAGGTTTCATACGGAATTACGTAGACGGCCGTTCCGATAATTAGTATTCACGGCATAATTTTGCCGCATCGTGGTATCCGCATTCGGTCCAATAAGCCAAATAACGATCCGCGAGCATTTCTTATGATGATGATGACGACGATGACGAGAACTATGACGACGATGACTATGACGACGACGACTATGAATACGACGACGTACTTTTTAACGAGGCTCCAGTTAAAACTTAAGAAAAACAACAAATAAGAAAAAAAGAATTCATTTACCGATACGTACTTTTCGATTATGCTACGAAAATCACACGAATTATAGATAAACTTTTAGTTGAACGGAAGAGAACGTACCAACGACCCCCCACCCCACCCCCTCATTCCCTTGGTCCGTTTGTACTTTCTTTTTTTTTACTCATTTGATTGAATTCTCCTTCCTCTACCCCCACCCCGTTATTCTCTTTATTTGAAATTTATTTCATATGTAATTCAAAATTACGTAGAATAATAACTTTTTAATCCTTTTTCTTTCTTTCTTTCTTCCTTTCACTAATTTAAAAAAAAATTCATTTTTATTTTTAAAATCTTGACTGATTAAAAAATAAAATTTTGTTTTGATTAGAGTTAGGTTGATTTATCTGTAGGTTGATTAATATATCTATAGTTACATGTATCAATTTCATGTCATGTCGGTAATCTATGCTTCAAGTTTCGTTGATTTTATCTGCAGGTGGGTTTATGTACCTATACTTACTTGTATACAACAGATTACATGTATAGGTATATACTATGTACTATTAGTTTGCTCGAGCTTCCGTTTTATCAATAAGATCTCCGATTTCGATCTCCGTTTACCGAGATCTCGATTTACGGTCACATAAAAATTATACATTTTGCGAATGTGCAAGAGAAAGATAGAGATAGAGAGAAAAGAAGGGAAAATAACATTTATTTTCACGGTTAAAACGATTTAGCAATAGAAAAATTTATTAGATCTATTAAATCAGATCAAATTCTTCGATCATCTAACCAACTAATTTATTTCCCTAAATGTATTCGTTATTTTGTGTATTTTTATTTTGCTAAATTAATAAATATATAAAATATATAAATATTTAATTATAATCAATTTATTTTTAATTAAATCGAAGATATAAACAGTTTTATTTTGAGTTTTGAATCATGGAGACTGACAATATGGCGATGTTCGTTCAGGGAATGGTCAGTAGTCGAGAATTAGAGAAGAATGGGTAGAAAAAAAAATGGAACTCTCGGAGAAGGTAGGAAAATAGAAGAATAGAGTGGCTGTTCGAAGTGAAAGAAATATTCGAGAGAAAGGGAAATACCTAATAGGAATGGATGTATAGATTTGAAAATCTTACGCAGAAGTATATTCTCAACAGTTTGAAAACAAGTCAAATACTTATAATAATAGTCATTACAATAATATGAAAAAATAAGTAATAATAATGATATGATTTATGAATGATAAAAATAGTAGGAAAACGGTGAAATATAAAGTAAAATATAAAAAAAAAAAGGAAAAAAGAAAAATGAGAATTGTTTCTCTTTGATGTTTCGTTTAAATTTAGGTCGAAAAAAAATAATTTAAAAAAAAGAAAAAAATAATTGAGAATAAGATAGAATCATCGATTTAAGTTCCACATTAACTCTCGTCTTGTTTCCTCTATTTCCTATCTATCTCATGGCCGGAGAAGCTGTGAACTTTTCCTTCACTTAAAATTGCAATAAAACTGTGTATTAGAAGGAGTTAGATGGGGAAAGAATTAAATAGATGGATAGATAGAGAAAGAGATAGTTCAATTGAGTTAAGGCTTTACCTTTCAATTTCCTTCTTTAACAACTTTTCGTTGTTGGTTGCCACGATAAGCGTTTCTAGCCAAGTAAACTTCCTTTTCGATATCCTAGTCGATTTGTCGATAAAACTAAACGTACGATCCTTCTTCATTACCTTTCTTACTACATTTTTTGATCGATATTTTATTTCAACAAAGAAAAAGATAAAGAGAAAGAGAGATTTTATTAATAAATGTAAGAAAGATTTATAAGAATTACCTGTGATCGTCATTACGTGGAATACTTTCGTATTATGTTTTCTATTCTTTTTTCAAAAATTAAATAAACTTCGTTTCCTTTCTTTCTTTCTCTATTTTTTTTTCATTTATTTTTTGAAAAATAATAACAACAAATGATAAGAGTAATACACGTAAGGGCAAATCGTTCGTTATACGTCGCTAATTTACCACTGTACTCTATCCACGATCAATGATTATAAGCGCGATTACAATGAATCAAAAATCGTTGCAGAGTGCGCGTGAATAATTGAAATTGTGGCGTACGGTATAATCTAAATCTAAATTAATAGGTCATATTGTCCAGACGATAATAGTCGTTATGATAGCGTACGTGCACGATGAAGACAAGATTGATGCTTTCATACGAGTTTCATAGATTTACATTTACCTATATATTTTATTGATTATATATGTATGTATGTATATATATTAATACATATGTTACAATTTTCTTTTTAACGATTATAAATTATATGCAATCATCGATGGTATTCCTTTCGGTGTTAACAACATCCTGTTCGTCAAATGAAAATACCAACTCTCGAACTTGATGACATACCGGTGTTACACCATGTTACATTATCGTACGATCAATTATGCGATTAATTATAAAGACCTTTATTAACGAGCTTCATAATTCTATCATTGGAAGGGTCCTTCAATGATCTTTGTAATCATCCGTTAAATGTTCGATTTAATACTGTTATATATACATAGATATATATACATTTACATGCACGTTTAATAACTCTTTAAGAGGGATTCAGAGAAACGAGGAAGCCTAATTTGCTTGTGCGCTTGCTACAGTTACAATTTATATTCTAATTGTTTCGTTAATGCGAAGAAAAGAAGTTGGAGGAAATTTTCCAACAAAATGCCACGGGAGGGAAAGAAAGAAAAACAGAAAAGCAAAGAAAAGAAAATAAATTACGTTTCATTGGGGGAGTTTTCAGTCGCGTCTGGCTCGCGTCTGTTACACAATTTCATCTAAACATAAACGTATGCGTACACGTATATAAAATATAAATACGGAAAAAGATGTGTATAGTCTACACGCGCAAGTATGTAGCTCAGGAGCTTTCTAACGAGTTCACGCTTATCCCTTAATCATATTTCGCAGTCGGGATTTTTCCGAACCCGGCCAATTTTTCCCAACGATAAAACGAGTTTTTTCATATTTCTGCGGCCGTGGCTCGCTCGTTATCCGTGTATACCGACCGCAAAAAACACCCACCCCTTTCCTCTCCCTCATCCACCAACTTTTTCCGTTTTCTTCATCATAGCGATTACTATCGGTCTTCATTTATGCAAGTCCATGCTCGGAATTGCTTTTTCTAACGAAACTCGTCTGAAACTCTTATAAGGTAAAATCTTTAAAACACATTGCCGAGAAATGAATAGAATAAATTTCGTAGGGCATATTCAATTATTCATTTGCTTGTAACTAAAAGAAAAAAGACAAAAATATTCAACGTTGTAATACCAAGAGATAAAGAAAAAGAAGAAGAAGAAGGTAGTTGGTGGGTAGGAGTGAATTAAAAGATTATAATCTTACGGGGAGGTTTTCTATTTTTTATTTTGCGAACAAACGTTAAGTTTGAATGAACATTCTGTTAAACATTTTCCTTTATCTGGCCCTTTAAATGCCACGTTTCGCTGTTAACCTTCGTCAATCTTAATTCGGTATCTCTTAGTATCATTACCTGGATTTTAATTTTCTGTTTCCTGAGTTTGAGTTTGTTCGGTAACGATATATATTACAACAGAATGTAACTAAATTATATATAAATATATATTTACTTGTTAGTTTTTAACGGAGTTTTATTTTAGTTGAAGCGAGTACACCGTACGTATGCAATCCAAGCTGCAAAAGTCATCGAATTTCTAAAGCAATCATAATGTTGCGTTTCAAATTAGTTTGAAAAAGAAGTGCTTGTCGTAGTATGCAGTAATTCAGTATGTAAGTAAGTAAGTAAGTAAGTAAAGTAAGGTAAGAAATAGAGAAACAGAAATTGGAAGATAATATTGGGGTTAACATCTGGTAGGTTGTGTGTTATTTTAAGTCTCTCAAATATTTAATACTAAAGTTAAACCAATCCTTGAATCGTAAAACTTATTTTAGTTCATTAATGATTTTTTCCCAATATTTAGACAACTTTCCTTTTCATCCTTTTATTTGAAAATCCCAAGAGGGTAGTAAATTATACAAAAGAAACTTCATTTCTGTTGTATTTTTAAACTTTTTTCAATAGAGATGTATTTAGACATGTGCTCCGAAATAATTGTAGGCTCTTGAGTGTTATATGGTTATAAGAAACAAATTATATTTGCATTTTTTTGTTCTCGTTCTTTATTCTAGATATTTGTCCTTGATTTTTTACCTGGGTAACAATAAATTTTATATCCCTATAAAATTGGTGTCTACAATTTGTTCCTTTATCAATATTACTTTCTTTTATTGTATTTATACACCAACTGTTTTCCTTATACGCTTTCTTGTCTAAATTTTATAATTTCTAAAGGACTTGTGTCTACAATTTGTTCCTAATTGAATATTACTTTCGTTTATTGTATTTATACACAAACATTTTTTCCTTATACACTTTCTCTTCTCTACTTCTATTTTACTTTTTTTTTCTTTTTATTAAGTAAATTTATTTGAATTCAGTATTTTATTATTTTGATTTTATGCGAGAAAATAAAACATAAACTATTTGAAAATAGAACCCTATTGCTTCTTTAACTATTCTAGAAAGAGAATTTAAGAAGATTTCAATGTATACTTTTGCCTTCTTCTCAAACCCCTCTACATTCATTCCTCCCAACTCGTCCTTCTACCTTTCGCATTCTAACCGTTACTAATTGTAAGTTGTATCAGTTTAATTACTCATCCGTCTGTTTTTCGAATTCCTACCGTTTTCCAGCAATTAACGTGATAACGTTGTTTTATCGTGCTTACGTATCATTAAAGTAGCATAAAACATTGCTGGAGATAGTTGTAGTATTATTACAATGCAATTAGCTTCATTGTCTTCTTTCTGTTCTTCTTCTCTATTCTTTTTTTTTCTCTCTCTATTTTCCTATTTTTTTCTTATTTTATTCTGGACACAGAATCAGAGTAATAGATATTTTATAATATGATATAAAATAAAATAAAATAAAACAAAAAAAAAAAAAAATAAAAAAAAAAAAAAAAAAACGAAATAAAAATAAATCCCTCGTTTTAAATCTAACGTATAGATTAGTTGAAAAGAAATCACAGATTATTAGAATTAAAGAGTTATAGATATATTTATAGTATAAAATAAAGTAAAATAAAATAAAATAGAATAAAATAAAATAAAATAAAATAAAATAAAATAAAAAAAAAAACGAAATAAAAGTAAATACCTCGTTTGAAATCTAACGTATGGATAAGTTGAAAAGAAATTTACTTTAGTGAATTGTCATATGTAGAATATTTATATCCTCCTATTTCTTTCTTTCTCTCCTTCTCACTTACTCACCCACTTTTCTTCTTTTTTCTCCTTTCTTTTTATCTCAGTCATCACTTTTCTCTCTCTCTCTCTCTCTGTCTCTCTTTAACAAAGGATACTTTAAGCCGGTCTTTGTCATTTCCTTCACAGAAATTTTAGCCTTAATATTACTACGGGAAGATATATAAATGAATTTAAATCCCGAAGGGTAAGCTTAACGAGTCACGTGCAATGTATTTCTCTTTTCTATCCTATTCTTTTTCTTCTTTTTTTTATTTTTTTTTCTTTATTAGCTATTATCATAGCCACAGCCGCAGCTGTCATCGTTGCCGTTCTCCGTCAGTTTTAAAAATTATTCCTAGTAGACTTTTTTAAGCTTCTGTCATCTAATATTATGACGCTCGTTTCCCTTTCTATCTCCTGTCTTTTTCCTTCTCTTACTCCCTCATTCTTTCTCGTTGATAGATTTATTATGATAAAACATAAAAAAAGAGGAAAAAAAAGAAATAAAGATTTTACAATAATTATTAAATCGATCACACACCGGTACAAAAATCTATATTTCGTCATTTCCATTATTTATTCAACCAAAAAGGAAAAAAGGCTGAATGATTTGTTTTTCGATATAAAAAAATATAATTTTTAAAATGTATCACATCTATATATATATATATATATATCTTGTATCATTAGTTAATAAAAGTATACGTAGCATACATATACGAGTAGCATAGTCTAGAAAAATTCTATAGAAAAAACAATCAAAGAAACAAAACTACAATAACCGACCCTTAACATTATGATAGAATATTTGTGAGGCTTAAAATAACACACAACCTACCAGATGCTAACCCCAATATTATCTTCCAACTTCTGTTTCTCTATTTCTTACCTAACTTTACTTATTTACTTACTTACTTACTTACTGAATTACTGCATACTACGACAAGCATTTCTCTTTTAAACTAATTTGAAACGCGACATTATAATTGCTTTAGAAATTCGATGACTTTTGCAGCTTGGATTGCATACGTACGGTGTACTTGCTTCAACTAAAATAGGATTCCGTTAGAAACTAAAAAGTAAATATGTATGTATATATAATTTAGTTACATTCTGTTGTAATATATATCGTTACCGAACAAACTCAAACTCAGGAAACAGAAAATTAAAATCCAGGTAATGATACTAAGAGATATCGAATTAAGATTGACGAAGGTTAACAGCGAAACGTGGCATTTAAAGGGCCAGATAAAGGAAAATGTTTAACAGAATGTTCATTCAAACTTAACGTTTGTTCGCAAAATAAAAATAGAAAACCTCCCCGTAAGATTATAATCTTTTAATTCTATCCTACCCACCCACTACCTTCTTTTTCTTCTTTTTCTTCATCTCTTAGTATTACAAAGTTGAATATTTTTGTCATTTTTCTTTTAGTTACAAGCAAATGAATAATTGAATATGCCCTACGAAATTTATTTTATTCATTTCTCGGCAATGTGTTTTAACGATTTTACCTTATAAATTAGAGTTTGAGACGAGTTTCGTTAGAAACAGCTGTTCCGAGCATGGACTTGCATAAATGAAGACCGATAGTAATCGCTATGATGAAGAAAACGGAAAAAGTTGGTGGATGAGGGAGAGGAAAGGGGTAGGTGTTTCTGCGGTTGGTATACACGGATAACGAGCGAGCCACGGCCGCAGAAATATGAAAAAACTCGTTTCATCGTTGGGAAAAATTGGCCGGGTGCGGAAAAATCCCGAGTGCAAATATGATTAAGGGATAAGCGTGAATTCGTATGAAAGCTCCTGGGCTACATACTTGTGTAGACCATACACATCTTTTTCCGTATTTATGTGTTATATACGTGTACTTGTACGTTTACGTTTACGTGAAATTGTGTAACAGACGCGAGCCAGACGCGACTGAAAACTCCCCCAATGAAACGTAATTTATTTTTCTTTTCTTTGCTTTTCTGTTTTTCTTTCTTTCCCTCCCGTTGCATTCTGTTGGAAAATTTCTCCAACTTTCTTTCTTCGCATTAACGAAACAATTAGAATATAAATTGTAACTGTAGCAAGCGCACAGCAAATTAGGCTTCCTCGTTTCTCTGAATCCCTCTTAAAGAGTTATTAAACGTGCATGTAAATGTATATATATCTATGTATATAACAGTATTAAATCGAACATTTAACGGATGATTACAAAGATCATTGAAGGACCCTTCCATGATAGAATTATGAAGCTCGTTAATAAAGGTCTTTATAATTAATCGCATAATTGATCGTACGATAATGTAACATGGTGTAACACCGGTATGTCATCAAGTTCGAGAGTTGGTATTTCATTTGACGAACAGGATGTTGTTAACACCGAAAGGAATACCATCGATGATTGCATATAATTTATAATCGTTAAAAGAAAATGTAACATATGTATTAATATATATACATACATATATAATCAATAAAATATATGGTAAATGTAAATCTATGAAACTCGTATGAAAGCATCAATCTTGTCTTCATCGTGCACGTACGCTATCATAACGACTTTATCGTCTGGACAATATGACCTATTAATTTAGATTTAGATTATACCGTACGCCACAATTTCAATTATTCACGCGCACTCTGCAACGATTTTTGATTCATTGTAATCGCGCTATAATCATTGATCGTGGATAGAGTACAGTGGTAAATTAGCGACGTATAACGAACGATTTGCCCTTACGTGTATTACTCTTATCATTTGTTGTTATTATTTTCAAAAATAAATGAAAAAAAATAGAGAAAGAAAGAAAGGAAACGAAGTTTATTTAATTTTTGAAAAAGAATAGAAAACATAATACGAAAGTATTCCACGTAATGACGATCACAGGTAATTTTATAAATCTTTTTACATTTATTAAAACTCTCTCTTTCTCTTTATCTTTTTCTTTGTTGAATAAAATATCGATCAAACAAATGTAGTAAGAAAGGTAATGAAGAAGGATCGTACGTTTAGTTTTATCGAAAATCGACTAGGATATCGAAAGGAAGTTTACTGGCTAGAAACGCTTATCGTGGCAACCAACAACGAAAGTGTTAAAGAAGGAAATTGAAAGGTAAAGCCTTAACTCAATTGAACTATCTCTTTCTCTATCTATCCATCTATTTAATTCTTTCCCATCTAACTCCTTCTATACACAGTTTTATTGCAATTTTTAAGTGAAGGAAAAGTTCACAGCTTCTCCGCCATGAGATAGATAGGAAATAGCGGAAACAAGACGAGAGTTAATGTGGAACTTCAACTCGATGATTCTATCTTATTCTCAATTATTTTTTTCTTTTTTTTAACTTATTTTTTTTCGACCTAAATTAACGAAACATCAAAGAGAAACAATTCTCATTTTTCTTTTTTCTTTTTTTTTTTTATATTTTACTTTATCTATTTCACCGTTTTCCTCTTTTTTCTCATTCATAAATCATATCTCATTATTACTTATTTTTTCATATTATTGTAATGACTATTATTATAAGTATTTGACTTGTTTTCAAACTGTTGAGAACTATACGTCTTAAAATCTAGACGTCCATTCCTTATTAGGTATTCCCCTTTTCTCGAATATTTCTTTCACTCGAACAGCATTCTATTCTTCCATTTTCCTACCTTCCCCCAGAATTCCTTTCTTCTTTCTACCCATCCTTCTCTAATTCTGAGCACTCACTATTCACTAAATGAACTTCGCCTATTTGTCAGTTTCCATGATTCCAAACTCAAAATGAAACTGTTTATATCTTCGATTTAATTAAAATAAATTGTTTAATTAAATATTTATATATTTTATATATTTATTAATTAAGCAAAAAATAAAATATCTACAAAATGAAGAATACATTTTTGGAAATAAATTAGTTGTTTAGATGATCCGAGAATTTGATCTAATTTAAAAGATCTAATAAATTATTTTATTTGCCTAAACCGGTTAAACCGTGAAATAAATGTTATTTTCCGTTTTTTCTCTCATCTTTATATCTTTCTCTTGCACATTCGCAAACAGGTGTAATTTTATGTGACCGTAAATCGAGATCTCGGTAAACGGAATTCGGAATCGGAGATCTTATTGATAAAACCGAAAGCTCGAGCAAAACCAATAGTACATAGTTATACCTACACATGTAATCCGTTATCTACAAGTAACTATAGGTACATAAACCCACCTGCAGATAAAATCAACGAAACTTGAAGCATATAATACCGACATTGATATATATTACATACACATGACATGATATTGATACATGTAACTATAGATATATTAATCAACCTACAGATAAATCACCGTAACTCGATTCAAATCAAAAATTTTATTATTTAATCAGTCAAGATTTACAAAATAAAAATGAATCTTTATTTAATTAGAGAAGAAGGAAGGAAGAGAAGAAAAGGATGAACAAAGTTATTTACGTAATTCATTAAAATAGCTATTAAATAAATTTCACATAAAGAGGAATACCGGTGGGGGGTGGGGTAGAGGAAGTAGAATTCATTCAAATGAGTAAAAAAAAGCTACAAACGGACCAAGGGAAAGGGGGGGGTGGGGGGAGGTTGGTCCGTTCTCTTCCGTTCATCTAAAAGTTTATGTATCATTCGTGTGATTTTTCGTCGCATAATCGAAAAGTACTTATCGGTAAATGAACCTTTTTTCTTTTTTCGTTGTTTTTCCAAATTTTTACTAAAGCCTCGTTAAAAGTACGTCGTCGTATTCATAGTCGTCGTCATTTCATCGTTCGTCATAGTTCTTCGTCTCGTCGTCATCATCATCATAGGAAATGCTCGCGGATCGTTATTTGGCTTATCGCGACCGAATGCGGATACCACGATGCGGCTAAATTATGCCGTGAATACTAATGCTTGGAACGGCCAGCTACAGAATTTCGTAGGAACCCTTTTCGACGTTACGTAAAAACATGGATTTTCGAAGTTCGATCGTTAAACATATGTATAAGCAGTATATGTATCCTATACACGTATCTATATAAAATATATTTTCACGTATATGCTCACGTATTAAAAGAACAACAGATAATTTCGATGCAATATACAATCGTATTATATTAATGCAAGTAGATTTCCGCAATCTATTCTGTAGGAGGAGTACAAATTACTTAATTTACTCTGCATTTGAGTGCTTTACCCATTAACCATGAATATCGTAATACAAACTCTACAGGGAGCTAAGGGTTATTGTACAGGGTAAATCCATTAAAGATTCTATTGTTGATCTATCGATCAATAGGTTTTTTCCTCTCAATCCTATTATTCATTTTATCAATCTAACCAGTCGCGTCAACATTTAGAAAATATTCCATGAATCATTCTTAGGAAAGTTTTGGGATATTCTCGCAACAGTTAGAAAAACTGCGGGTTTATTTAGTTCCCTCATCGTTTTATACAATTTTTTTATACAGTTAGAAAGTGTCTTTTTCTCTACATTTTACATTTTTATATTTTATTGTCTTTTTTCTATTCTTCCCTCTTTCGAAAAACGTTATCTCAAAGTTTTTGTCTCCTGCATCGAATATTTCTATTTTATGTTAGTTTTATTTTTATTTATGTTAACGATGTCCCTTCTTTTGAATCAGTGTACAGTATCGTAAATCTATCCAAGTTTTAACAAATAATATGAAAGGAATGCTTTCGAAAGTTACTTTCAAATAAAAACACTATTGTTATGCTAATTCGTGGAACGAATCCATTTTTCTTGGAACACCTGTAGAAACATCTTCAATACGAATTCTTCCAAATTTCCACTAATTCTAGGTCTTAAAAATCTTTCTAACATAGTATTTCTCTCCCGTTTAAATTTATGGAAATATTTTCTAAATCTTACCCGAATTTAATAAAATATTCTTAAAATATCATAGATTCCAACGAAAAAATAATAAAAACATTAAAAAAACGATGAAGGCTGTAAAAAATAGCAAATTTAACGAGTGACATAGTAATCTATAATCAACTGCCATGGGGTTGTAGTGTACACCAATGCGTTTACTGAGCGTTTCGAATCGGGCGTTTGGCCGTACAAAATAGACTCACCTGACAGGTGGCATGGCTGTTTCGACGGTAAGACCGGTTTGTTAACGATACAATATTATATAGTATGAAATATAAAAAATAATATTTAGATCGATTTAAGCGTCATCTAACATTCCTTTTTAAACGAATCAACGTTTTATCCAAAAAATGTCAACGCAAAACGTTTTAAATCAACGTGCTACGCTTCTTTTATCGAATTCGAACGCATTTGATTTTTATTTAAAAGGGATCTTTATAACCGAAACCAAAACAAACCGAATCATACCCGAATATACATGTATGTGTAACTCTTTAAAAGAGGAAAAACAAAAATAAGGAAAAAGAAAGAAATAAAAATAGGAAAAAAATTAACGAGATAAATTCACCATCGTAATGAGACGAACATTTGAAACAAGGGGGGGAAAAGGGCCATTTTATTACACCTTCGGATAATTAAAATGCATTTCCTATGAGATTATTTTAAAGGGAGAAATCATTTAACTCGACTGAAAACCAGTTTGTGCATATGAAATTCTCTTATACAAAAAAAAAAAAAAGAAAAAAAAAAAAAAAGAAAAAGCGACTAACGAGATTAAAAATTGCACTTTCTAACGGACGACGAACGTGCGATAAAGGAGACGTCATTTCGTTGTAACCACTTTCGATATATTCAATTTTATATTTATTATTATACTTATACTTAAAATGACATTTTTCTTATCAAAAGTGCGTCTCGTCTTAAGTAATATTAAGATTTGTTAATTATTTTTAAATAATTCAAAATGGGAAAATTCTCAAAAGGATTTTAAAGTTTTTCCATCGTCCAAGTTCCTTTTTTTATGTGTTTTCGTTTTTGTTTTAACCTTTGGAATTGACCAAGCACTACTCAATCAAGAAACTAAATTGTCTTATGTTAGGTATGTACGTTACGTTTAAAGTAAGAAAACATCAGAGGTGTCTTGGACTAGGGATAACTAAAACAGTTTAATCTTAATGACTTATTTTAACCTTGATATAATGTAAAAATTCTTCTGACAAAGACAAAAAGTAAACAGATGATAATTAAGTAAATGGAAAAAATTAAAATTTATGGTAAGAAGAATTTATGAGATGTGATAAAGATTGAGGGAAAAATAAATCATTTATTTCACATTAAGACATATTTACGTATATTCTAAGTATACTCTAATATTTTAGTAATAGGTAGATTTAATGTTTATCCATTTTTCATTATCTATAATAATTCATTGTATAATATATTATTATACATAGATATTTCCGTGCTGCGGAGGGAAACATTGGTCATCGTTGAAAAACCCGAGAACGTAAGGGTTCATATTTTGTCCACTTTTCTTGAGAACTAATGTTTATAACCTTTTCTCTCTTCCTCTGTTCCTATTTTTTTTATATCTCCTCTTCTTTTGGGTCATAGTGTTTTTTTCGTAAAACTATAATACCAATAAGTTATTCTTTTCCCCACCACTATCTTCTCTCCCTCTCTTTTTCTCGCTCAACTCTAGCTTTCTTTTAAATCAAGGTGCTATCTTTTTAGAATTTCCCCACTCCACAAAAATAACCAAAGGCTTTAGTGACCAGGGAGTTTCGAAAACAACCTGAATTTGGGTATATATTCGCTTTCTTAGTTTGAGTTAGCCAGATAGTCGCTAACTCTCGGTTAAGAAAGTAAGCTCATTTAGAACGTTACTTCGTAAATCGAAATCGAAATATCAGTTAGAAAATTTGATTCTAAAATAAACGCGATCAACCTTGAATCCAGAAATGGAAAATAATCAAAGTAATAGTTTAGGATACTTCAGTTCCGACAAAAATAATGCGGGAATGTGGAATAGATCCTGAAGATCCTCTGGTTGAAACATTTTCGTTCGAAGGGTCAAGATTGTACTATACATGACCCAATTGAACTTAGTAAAATCGAACAATAATGTGACGAATATAAATAATGTGACGAATATAAATAATGTGAACAATATGAATAATGTAACGAATATAAATAATGCGACGAATATAATAATGTGACGAAATAAATAATGTGGACGAATGTGATAAATGCGACAACAGAGAATACAGAACAGAGAATAGATCCTGAAGATCGTTGGTTGGAACATTTTCGTTCGCAGGGTCAAGAAGCAATACCTGCAGATATTAAACATGGTACAATCGAGCGAAATAAATGTGACGGATACTACAATTATCTGTGATGAATGTGACAAATGCGACGAATGCGACGAATGCGACGAATGCGGACGAATGTGATAAATACAACAAATGCGACACAGAGCAAGGCCATAACAGACTCCAAAATCGCGACAAGACCGTTGGTGGAGCCACCTTACAGGTAGCAGAGGCAGATCGCCACGTCGAAATGTAGTTACTCGAAATCGTATTTACGTCGCAATGTAGTTACTCGAAATCGTATTATACGTCGCAATGTAGTACTCGAAATCGTATTGAGACGTCCCATGATAGAAGATGTCCTCCCACGTCGCGTGCACAGGTTAATCACTGAGTTCAAATTATTACATATCAGTTAGCAGTAAAGATCAATAGTTAGTAACAAATAACGAAATTCGGGCAGGTAGTAGAATAGTGGGTCAACCGCCACACTAATCCGCTACTGAACGAGTATTATCATAGATTTACAGATATTTATTAATTATTTTTCTAATGACTTATACCAACATGTTAGTCCAGGATTGAGTAAAGGGGACAGGAATAAATATTTACATATATTTAATTAGGTAACTAAAAACCGACATATTTATTAAAAATAATATTTGAGTATATATCTTGTATATATAATGGTAAATAAATTTTTGTAATCAGTCAAATTGGCTCAGTCCTTAAATAGTGGGTAAATATATCCTCAATTATATGTAAGTGCATTATTTGAATCAACTCCTTCTTACAAGTGGAAGTGAAAAAGGATATATAAGGCATTCTTTAAATCAGTGTGAGAAAGTACGTGCACGAGAGTGTGCACAGTACAGAAGTGGGAACCAGCACGATCGTACAACCTGACAGAAATTGTTTTTTTATTTTCTTCTCCTAAAAGATCTAATATTTTCATTATCTTTCTTTTTAATCGCTAAAAACTTTTCGAACTTTTACCTATTTAATCCGCCATAATTTCGATATACGTTCATAATCGAGATAAGATTCGATACTTGTATTCGATAGTTCGATAAAGATGGCACCACGTTCGACAAGCGACGTTAGTTCGACAACGACTAAATTCCTATCTAACAAGAAAATATTTCATGCCCATATCAAGCCGTAGAGGGACGCCATGTTTATGTTGTAGTTTGTTATCGTGCGAGAATTCGTGTTATTCATTATTTTCGACAGAAAAAAAAAAGAAGAAAGGATACGAAACCGTTACTTATTTATTTACACTATTAAATATAGTGAGAAATCCGTGTGTATTCAAGTGTGGTTTACAGAAACAGTGCTTTTATTTTCATTTAATTTCTAATATTTTCTTCCATTCGTCAATTCGAATGCACATCCGACGCGAACGATCTACGAGCTGCGGACTAATTTTTATGAATTCTTGTTGCTTTTCACAATTTTTTTACAACCTTTTCGCCATGTTTTTTTACCACTGAGCTAGTCATCATAACGTGCGTCTTACGCTAACAATATCAATTCCGTTTCAAGAATTTTTTGAAATATTTTATAAGACTTACCTATGCTTTCTTAATGCAGACATTTCTGGTTTTTATAACCTGCTTACGCGATCTAAACATTCGCTTTGTAATCTTATCAACATGTCTCTGGATCTTTGACAGAACAGTAAACGGGTAAGAATCAAAACAAACTCCCTGATTCTTTTTATATCCAAATAATTTGCTTTTATTTCATCTCCGTCAATTAGACTCATTAGTTTGAACTCTTGCCATTTTTCCAAAATTTTCATATAAAATGTTAGTACGATCTTTTTTCTATTATTAATGTTTATAATAAATTTTTATTTTGTTTATGTGTTTGAAATTGTCTTAAGGGAACGATTCTTTTTTTTCAACACTGACACTTATCTCTGTCTTTCTCTTTCCTTCTTTTTATATTTGTTGTTGTTGTGTTGTTTTTGTGAAAGTCGCTAAACAATTATGTGAAGATTATTAAATTAACTATTTTTATTTGCAGGAAGACAACAGAGAAATAGAGATAAGGTAAACCAACTTCGAAGAGAAGAAACCTCAAATATGGGTGATCGCAATCAGTTAACGCTATTCGAATTCCAATTGCAACTCTAATTCTAATTCTAATTCTAATTCATACTAATATTTTTATTTTTTAATTCTATTTTGTATTTTCTTTTAAGGTAATTTCTTGGCCGCATAAAAAAGACAATTCAAAGTCTAAGGAAATGCATTAAAGTAGAAGGTAAATAGCAATATTATGCAAGAGAAGTATATTCTTGTTCATGATACATTTCTTTAGCTCATAGATTTAATATAAGTAATCGTTTTTTCTGCATCTCTTAAAACGTTAAGCTTATAATTTAGCTTTCAATAAAACAAAAACATAAAGAAAAAAGAAATAAAATAATTCGAATAACACAAAAAAGACAAAAAAGTGGAAAATAAAAACATCTTTCTTGTAAATAGTCGATCTTAAATATATAAACGTCTTTACAAAAAAAAATATATAATTTATATTTCTAAGTGACATATAAATAATGTCTTTGCTTCTTTTCTTGATGCAACAAAGTTATAACACTATTTTTTATCGCTTTTCAACTTTGAAATATATGCTTAGATACACGATGTTTTCTTATTAGTATAATGTCTATAAAGTCAGTAAGTTTATAGATTTCGAATATACTGTTTTATTTATAAGCGCGAATGAAACTTCTTTTTTTTTTCTTTTCTTGTTATTTTAAGTGAGCAAGGGGAACGGAGTTTTTTCTCAAAACTATTCTTTAAACTTTTTCTACTCTATGTAATTGGTCTCTTAACCGGTGAAATCGTCATGCTATTATCAGATAATCACTGGCATTTGCATCATACATCTGTCTTTCATTCTGATGCTACGATAAATATGTAAAAGTAACTTTGTACGGTTCTGTAAACGAAACATTCTTTGAGTAGACCATTGACTTTTTTGTAAATATTCTGTTACGCAAACAAAATTTCGTATTAAAAAATCGCATTTTAGTTCTATTCATCTTCCTAATTAGTTTTTTTTTTTTTACATGTTCAAACTATCTTCAGTACTTAATTATCTGTGTATAGTTGTAATCTTTAATTCCGCATTTTTTCTGATCAAACACATCCAACTGATCACTTTTCGATAATTTTTTTGCAATCTGTTTTATATAGGCGTGTCATCTTTAATATTTTCTAACAAGCGATTTTATTACGACCATTATTTTCATGATGCATAT
>NW_025113102.1:518879-542496 GCF_010416935.1 Polistes fuscatus
TTTTTAAAATTGTATTCTCCTTATTGTCATTTATATTACCCCCGACAATTGTTTTCTCTGAACCATTAAAACGTAATGTCAATCTAATCTCATCTTCATGAAATAAGAAATGTCACAATCAAGTTATAGTTATTTGTATAATTTTACTGTTTTCTTATTCTTATTACCATTATTACATTTCGTATTTCATTTCTTTTTTTCTTTTTCATTTTCTAATACATTGAACGTAATTGTATTTACTATTCTTTCCATTTATGTATTATTCTTTCTTTTTCTTTTTTTTCATTTTGCTTTTCGTCGTGATATTATACTTATATGTTGTAAAATAAATAAACGTAAAAATCGAAATGTTTGTAGCACATCTTCGTATCACTCATCTCCCTCTTCCCTTAACAGGCCCTTTTAATCCATCTAAATCTTATGATGAAAATGTCGTCGTATATTGCTAAGATTATGACGATAAGGCTTTCGAATAATAAGATTAGTGAAACTTACTGTACACCATTCACCACCATATCACCACCATTCCCATTCGCAAACTTCCATACTACACCCATGTTCTTCTTCTCTTCTTCTTCTTCTCGACTAGTTTTTCCTCCTTCTTCAATCTTTCTATAACAAAATTTAAAAAAAAAAATAAGAAAAGCGAAACAAAAAATAGTGCTGAAGGGGCGAACCCTTAGTTTCTCCTTTTGTTCAGTTACGAGTAAAAAAAAAAAAAAAGCTATACAAAACGAAAAACTAAACGGATTTTTGCGAGACATATTATCACATGTGTAGCAGCCGATATATAGAAACACATATACACACACGAACATACATATACAGCACGATTTCGTGTCTCGCCTAGATTGCATCGGACATTGTCCTTGTATTTATAAATCTAATTACACGTTACATACACATCATACGTATTCATGCATTGCATCTGATATTACAGTACATATACATAACACACACACGCAAAACGATTAAACTCGATCTGTGTACTATATATATAAAGATATATATAGTAATATACACAAATAAAGATACATAATACATATACACATTAATACATAATAATGCATATACGTAAAATGCTCGCGAACATACACACACAACACATATACACACTTAAAGTTCGCGTTGATTAAAAATATGATTTCACGTGGAGAATAATGTGGTAAGAAGAAAACAAGAGATGAATAAGTATAAATGATGAAATTTTTATGAATAGGTGAATCTAGGTTTTGTGCGTATTCTACACATATGCATACAACCAACCAACTCTCCGCCGACGAAATTGTGAATGAATAATGATGCTGCGAGAGAGAAGAGAGAGGAGAGAGAAACATAGAAATAATCTATTTAACATCGTGGCGTTCGAAACATTTATAAATCGTTTGTAATCTCGTACGGTGCGCTAGATAAATCATTTGAACGATTTTTTTTCTACGAAACGATTATACGATATTGTATTAGAATACGAAAGACAGCGAAATGAAAACTGAGGAGAAAGCGAGAATGTTACATCAGTGTGAAAGAGAGAGAGAGAGCGAGGAGAGAGAAAAGTGCAAAATGAACAACAACAAAAAACATAAAACAGACAAAAAAATAAATAAATAAGCAAATATGTACCGTTAATTTAGCGTCGTCGAAAAAGTTCAAACGAATAGATGTTTTAAATGTAACGACGATGCCTAAGGCTCGATCGATTTTTTGAGCACATCGTACGTACGAAAAAAAAGCTATTAAATATTATTAATATATTATTATTATATATTATTATTATATTATATTATATTATATTTATATTAAATATTATTTTAATATAATTTTCTATTAATAATAATATATTATTATTTATATTAATTATATACATTATTATGTGATTTATATTATTATATAATTATTATATTATGATTATATATCTAATCGAATTCACTTAAGTAGAATAACGTCGGCAAGAATAAACCAACGTGCTTCGAACTTTTGCATAGTAACGAAACGAATTATTTATCGAGAAGCTAAAAACAATTCGTCTTTTTTAGCTCGCTAAACTGTACACTGTAGTATACACTTCTGAATAACACAAAAATAAATTTTCTCTTAGTTCCTTCAGCCAAAAAAAACGGTAGTCGATATTGTTCTCCTACCTCTCGTCGTACCCTCATCTCCCCCTCTCGTCATTTTATTTGTTCTATTTTCTACGAATTTGTTCGCAAAGGTGGATATAAGAAAAAAACAAAAAAAAACAAAAAGATCTAAAAATTAAAATTCATTCTTACTTGGATTACGCGATAGTCCTCAGAACGGAGAGATACGCCACGGAAGCTTTCATGATCTAATAATAAAAATGAAAATTTGATTGTCTTCTTTATGAAAATTCGTAAATCGTGCTTACGATTGCAAAAGTTTTTAAAGAAAAGACGTAAATTGTCCAGCTGTGATATACGACGGTCTTCTCGATCGGGCAATGCAAAACATCATCGAACGTATTTCTTTCGTAGGTAATTCGTACCAATTCGTAAAGTAACAAGCCAAATCGATGGCACTACTCTAAAAAGAATGAAATAAACGTTTATCTTCGAAACAATGATTATTAAATATATCTCGATTAACAAAGACTCACTTCCTCGATCAAACATTCTCCTAAAAAGCAATAACAAAACGCGAGAAGTACAACCGCACAGGAATATAAAACGAAGTGTACTGTGTTCATATCCTTGCCATTCTCCGACGTCTAATTAAAAGAAAGATTATTGAATTTTTATATTTCGCGTCATTTTATTAATTATTGAACAAAATATCGTTTAAATCATTACTGGGTAGTCACGTTATTCGAATTATTTTTTAGACTAATAGTTGCACAATTTTTTTCTTCATACGTTTTTTCATTTTTCTAATTTATTTTTGATCGTTCAATAAATCAGAAAACAATATCATTTATTTAATATCCTATGAAAATAAGAGGACTGTATAATTCATACGAAGAAATATAATTGTGTTATAAATTGTCAATAAAATAATATAATAATTAATACTCTTCATATCCTTGCCATTATCCGACGTCTAATTAAGAGAAAGATAAATGAATTTTTATATTTCACGTCATTTTATTAATTATTAAACAAAATATCGTTTAAATTATACTGGATAGTCTATTCGAATTATTTTTTAGACAAATGGTTGCACAATTTTTTTCTTCATACGTTTTTCTAATTTATTTTGATCGTTCAAAAAAATCAGAAAACAATATCATTTGATTTAATATTCTATGAAAATAAGAGGACTGTATAATCCATATGAAGAAATATAATATTGTGTTATAAATTGTCAATAAAATAATATAATAATTAATACTCTTCATATCCTCGCCATTCTCCGAGGTCTAATTAAAAGAAAGATAATTGAATTTTTATATTTCACGTCATTTTATTAATTATTGAACAAAATATCGTTTAAATCGTTACTGGATAGTCTATTCGAATTATTTTTTAGACAAATGGTTGCACAATCTTTTTTCTTCATACGTTTTTCTAATTTATTTTTGATCGTTCAATAAATCAGAAAACAATATCATTTTATTTAATATCCTATGAAAATAAGAGGACTGTATAATCCATATGAAAAAATATAATATTGTGTTATAAATTGTCAATAAAATAATATAATAATTAATACTCTTCATATCCTTACCATTCTCCGACGTCTAATTAAGAGAAAGATTATTGAATTTTTATATTTCACGTCATTTTATTAATTATTGAACAAAATATCGTTTGAATTATTACTGGATAGTCTCTTCGAATTATTTTTAAGACAAACGGTTGCACAATCTTTTCTCTTCATACGTTTTTTTCATTTTTCTAATTTATTTTTTATCGTTCAATAAATCAGAGAACAACATCATTTTATTTAATATTCTATGAAATTAAGAGGACTGTATAATCCATATGAAGAAATATAATATTGTGTTATAAATTGTCAATAAAATAATATAATAATTAATACTCTCTAATCATCTCGAATCATAATAACAATTTTGATTTCTTTTATATCCTCGTCTATTTATCTACAGATTATTGTTAATTACCGTGAGCAATTGATAGGCCACAACGCAGAGAGAACATATCAAACCTAACGTTTGCACGAACATGAGGAAACTGAAAGCTTTCTTCAAAATCGTAGCCAATCTGTTATGAAATTACATTCAATCTTCGTATTACCCTTATATATTTATCAATATTGGAAACAATGAATCTAATTAAATAATACAAAATACCGTAAGACAATAATTTAAAAGAAAAACAACATTTTCTATTTTTTATTAATCATCGACGTCAAAACCGACGAGGAACAAAAAAAAATTGACACGTTTCAATTTTATCTTATCATTCCTCCGGGGAGGTGTTTTTTTTCCTTCCCCTTCCTTCCTTCCTTCCTTCCTCCCTTCTTACCATAATACAATTATTTAAAAAAAATTATTTAAAACCGACGAGGAACAAAAATAAATTGACACGTTTCAATTTTATCTTATCATTCCTCCGCGGGATGTGTTTTTTTTTCCTTCCCCTTCCTTCCTTCCTTCCTTCCTCCCTCCCACCCTGCCACAGTTTTTCTTTTTTTTCTACTTTTCGAACGAAATCGAATCTCACCTTAAGAGTTCGTCGTGTCGATCGATCAAAAGTTTCATTTCGCAATGATACTTTCCCATTTCTAGATTAACGTTTTTCAAACGATTCCCGAGAATCGATAATTGTCCGCATAGATAAAACGTCAAAGTTACGAGAAGACTATCCGCGCCAGTTGCATCTACGGTTAACAGAGTACTGGTTGGTATCAACCAGATACAGAACAACGCGTACATAAGAACATCTGTCACCTCGTAAATATGATTTATTCGTATTGGTAATTCGTAAGGAAGAGTGCAATTATCGAAACCTGTGGAAAAACAATCAAAAAAAAAAAATAAGGGAGATTTCTTTGACTTCTTATTACTTCGAATGTGTTTCAAGTATTGAAAACGTTTAATAAACCAATCAAAGTTTAATTAAATGAATGAATTATCGAATAATATAATCATACAAAACAATAAATAGAATGCTACCTCTCATACAATGAGTAAAGTGAACATGTAATAAGAAAACAAATAAAAAAGTAAAAGAAAATAGAGGAATCTTACCGGAGAGAATACATTCGAAAATTGGTTTGCCATAAAATAAGGTAGGAACGAAGAAAAGAGACATTGCTGAGGACGTTGTAAACATTGTTGCTGCCACATTATACCAGACTATTTTTTCCCTTTCGTTATCCGTTCGATATAATCCTTGGGATATGTCTCTCCTAACAATTTTCAAGATCGGCAAAACGAGATGCATCTTCCACCGAAACATTAATGCTTTTAATATGATCAATATAGTTGGCAAAGAAAGGGTCACGTTTCGAAGAGTTTTGTCGAGGTCGTTCAAACTTTGAAAAAGTCCGACAAGTTCTAAACAGGTGAATAATACAACGTAAAGAACGTAAAAGAAAAATCTATAATCGTTGCGATTTTCTGGCCAAAGTCCTGGCAACGTTAAAATCCGTTTACTCCAGGTCAATACTTTTTCGTCGTAAAATATACCCGCGTATCGTTCTTCCATCACTTTCATGTTTCCTTCTTTTCTTTTTTTCTTTTCTATTTTTAAATCTAGTACGAGTTAATTAATAAAATCGACAAATAATTCGAGAGGTAGTTCGCTTCTAGGAAGGTTGCTAAAAGACTGACACTTTTTTGGGTATTTTTCTTAAAAAGAAACCTTCGTCGAAAAAGAAGGAATAGAACAAAAATTATACTTTTGATAGTTTTAGATATGTTATTACATACGATGATCCCCATAGTTTTTTATTAATGAATCGTTTACGTATTCTCGCGTTACTTTCCTACGTTTTATCGAAGTTTTATGCGAATAATAGCTGAATTAGGATTAATAATTTATTCGTTGGCACGTAGGTTGGAGATTTACACGTGCAACGAAATGCAACTTTTTCGAGAAGAACAAAAATACATGCTATAATATTATCGTAGAAGAAAAATTATATTTATTTATGTAGTTCTCTCGTGACAAATGCATTTCCTTCTGAACAACATATTCTACGAATAAAAAATGTATTAAATTTATCTTATTTGAAAATGTACGAGTAAATTGAAAAGAAAAAAAGAAAAAGAAAAGATTCGACTATTCTATTAAATCTATTAGATAATCATATACAAAGATAAAAAAAAAATCAGAAAAAATATTAAATGAAAGAGTATATACGCGTAACGTTATCTCAAAACCGCGATATGTTCTAGAAAGTATAGTGATTAAACGTGAACAGCTCAAGCTTCGATTAAGCTATCCCTTCGGTTATAAAGTTCGCAAAAAAAGAACAAAAAAATAGAGAAAATATAGAAAGATTTTGAAAGAGAAAGAAAACTGTAAATTCGAAAGTATAAATAAGCGTGGCAACCTATGCGATCAAATAAAATTGTATTTATGTATATACGAAGGGAGGAAAGGATCATACTTTTGATCGATCGACAAAATTTGACAATGAAATTATACGAATCATGTTAATCTATGAAGAAAACTGGAGGTCTTGTAAAAGAACTAGGAGCGCTTGTGCGTGAGAGTAGGAACTTGCAACGAGAAAATAAATGCAACCAGTGTTATACGGTCTTGTGTCGAGTGTTAATCGAACACGTGGAAGAAAATTTCATTGACAGGAGTGTCGAACAATCTAATCGTTTTTGTTTAATTTGTACGACAAAAATAAAAAAAAAGAAGCCTAAAATAATTAGCCAAATAATTTTCAAAAAAATCAAGTTTTACAGTTAACGAGCAATGATATATCAAAGGATAACAGCGATCGGTGTGTCTTTGATCTTAACTTTCTTCATGCTCTTTCTCATTATGTATTATTTTAATGAAAGTAAGTATATTAAAATCGATATTTCGTATTAACGTTAAATCATTACTTTTTCTTCTTATATAATTTATTTCACACGTTTCTTTTTCTCTTCTTTTTTTTTTTTTTTTTATTCGATCAACACTTTACGAGATTGCTTTTACGTGTTTTTTGTCGAGATTTCAAACGTTTCGAGAATATTTCTCGATTAGATAAAAACAACCCTTGAGGGTTGTGAAACATGAAATATAACGAAACTACCAATTATTTATACACTGGTTTCTCATCGAACGAATAAAATAATAATATATTGTATTTTAATGATAAAATATATTCACAACTTCGAGACAAATCGAATTTTCATAATTTTTTTTTTCTTTTTTTTTTTAAATTAATCTTATTAACTTCGTTTATAATCTGACTTTTTATATAGGATAGATAAATGATTCCGATAGTAGATTCGTACAACGAAGACTGACGTAACTTCATTAACACTATTCCTACCGACACTTTACGTATACCTATTCCTACCGCGGCTGGTCAACTGACCGGTCTTTCACAACTTATATTTTTCAATATTGAATGCAGACCAATGGCCAGCTTACCAGTATAAAAATATATTTTCTTTTATTCAAGAGCACATAATCTACATTTTATTCGTTTTCGTCGCATTTTTTACAAATGGGCTTCTCAACTGTACATTTTCCGCATACGTACTTTTTACATTTTAGACAGATTTTGTTCGTCTTATTATCTTTACAATACCTTATCTGACATGTTTTTCGTTCACGAGAACCTGTACTTGTACTTGCGATGGGTATTAGTTGATTTTTTTTGCCGAGCTCTTGTTGGTATTCGATGGCAAGTTCTTCTGCCAATTGAAATAGAAATTCCTGTCTTGTAATTTCTCCTCCCGTAGTTTCTTTATATAACACCCATGCATTTATCCCGGCTAAATCCAAGATATTAAAAAATACTTGCAAAGGCCATCTCCGAGATTTAGATTTTACCGAATAATTTCTGGCCATTCGGTCGGTCACATCTACGCCAAACTTGGTGCTATTATATAATTGAATTGTCTCCGGTGTTCGGGTGTCATTTTTTTCAATTTGTACGGAGTTGTGCATTGAACTGAGAATTAAAACTTTTTTCCTTGGTTTGGCTTTGTAAACTGTCAACATACAATTATTTGAGCGATAGAGTTTGGTTGAAAAAAGTGCCATGTCGTCATTTTTCAGTTTTGCCAGTCTTGGTATCTCTTTTCTATTTGCTCTAATTGTTCCAACAATCGTAGTTTTTTTTGCTAAAAGTTTTGTTGCTAAAGGTAGGCTTGTAAAAAATTTGTCCGTGGCTATATTTCTTCCACATCCTACATACGGTTTTGCTAATTTCATAGTGACAAACTCTCCAAGAGGAACTGAGGGTTCTCTACTTTAATCTTTTCCCAAATATGGAAAGCCGTTTATTATATATTTGCTACGAACATCGGATGCTAACCAGAATTTTATACCAAATTTGTCCGGTTTATTGGGCATGTATTGAGTAAATCTACACCTTGCTTTCGTTGGAAACAATTGTTCGTCAATAGTAATATATGGTCCTGGTTTATAACAATTCTGACTGTTGTCAATAAACTTGTACCAAACTTCGGAAATCATAGCAAATTTATCGGTTTGTAACCGTTGGTTTCGTTGATTTCTGTCGTCAAATCGAATAAATCTCATAATCTCCGTAAAGTCATGTCTACTCATAGTATTTGAGAAAAAAGGCGGGCCCCACTTTTTATTCCATAGAAGTGCTATATCTATATTCTTAGCCTCATATGCGCCGCGTGCATACAGAATTGCAAAAAATGCATATATCTTTGCTGTAGATAGTTCCCATTTATATCCCAACACTCTAAATGCCTCTGCCTCTGTGCACTTTCTTATAAGTTTGATTATATTCTTATCAATTATCACAGAAAATGCCGTCCTAACTTCGCCTTTCATAATATTACGTTTACTGTACCCAGTCGGGCCTGATGTTTCCCTAAAAATATTATGACCAGGTGCTCTTCCAGGATTAGACCCTATTTTTACTTCGTGCCAAACAGTTCCGTCCATGGCAATTTCGCTTACTTCTTCCTCATTCTCACTATCGGAACTAACTAAGAATCTCCTTCTCTTTCGTCGTCTACGTACGTTCGAAATATTCTCTTCGTTCTCATCGGTGTTCGAATCTGTTTCAAGTGGATCATAATTTTCCGTATTGTTATTTTCCATATCCAGAATTTCCTGATCATCTTCAGAACATTCTGCATCGATATCATTTATTCTCTCTAATAATACATTCGCACTCCTCAAACGTCTTGCCATTTTGGGGACAAATATTCTACAAAAATAAAAACTAAAATATGAAAATGTAAATCAAAATAGATAAAAAAAGAATAAAAGATAAAATGTGAAACTTACTGCGAAGTATTGTTAGTCTTTTCACTATTTAAAATGGCACTTATAACACGTAATACGATATAAAATATTACAAAATAATAATAAAAGACTGCCAAGTATGCTCTTTGTGACTTTCACGTTCGATGCACTCTGTTCGTGTCGCAAGACTATACTGATTTGAATTCGTGAGAAGACGTCTATATACTTCCTTCAGTTACAAGTTTATTTATTTTACGTCATAGTAGATAAGATGGCGTAGAACATTCGAGGATCTTGACCGTATCGGATATCAATCAAGCAAATAAACACCGCTAGCCCGATAGTCGAGTGAGAACTGTAAACACTTGGAAATGCCGTAAACCATTTTCTGGAAGGCACTTATCGGATAAAATGTGTCATAACTACATTACCTTTCGTTTGTAACGACTTTATAGTTTTGGCATTGAGTCTTAGAGAGAAACTCTTACATAAATGTATAAATCGTACTACCGGTCAAATGACCGGTCGTGGTAGGTAAGACAGACTACAAATTTTTCTCGGAAAATAAACAATAGAATAATTAGTGAATATTGAAAAATATATCATATATATATATGAGGAAAAGTGGTAAAGTTTAAAGGCGATTCACATACGTTGAATGTAAGAAATTCCAAATGAAAATTTAAAAACGGTCATTTGACCGGTCCTGGTAGGAATAGTGTTAAAAATAATCTTTTGCAATTGACACTTTGAGTTATTATATCGACTAACATAAGAAAATCTCATGAGAAATTGAAATACATCGTTGATCGACATTGATCGTTCGATTATTAACTTACTCGATAAACTAATCATATTATTACTCGATCATATTATCCAAATCCTGATAGCAGATAATTGTCCAATCGGTACGTTTCCCTGTTTGAACAGTACAATTTGTAAATTACAAAGTAGTTGGTGTAACGGAATAGATGATTGTCCTTACGGTGACGACGAAACAGCTGAGTTATGTGGTAAGTTGAAAAATAACGAAAACAAATTAAAATTCGAATTACTCGAGAAATAATAAAAGAAAAGAAAAAGAAAAAAAATAATAATAAAAATAAGAAAAAAGAAATAATAAAAACTCCAGAAAAAATAAAAAAACTTTTAGTTTTTTGTAATCTTTTCAAATAAATAATTAATTTATACATTTTAGTCGATTTAAACGGAGATTGGAGTTGGTTCTTTAAGCAGGATAAACTTACAGAGATGCAAAATGACGATTGTGTAATCACACAATTCTAATATGATATACTAATTATTAAGATGTTTAGAGAAATTATTGGTTTTATTTTTTTTGTATTTTTACAGTGATCGAAGATACTCCCGAAGGATGCATCTACAATGGTAACAACGATGAACGAAATCAAACACAATGTAATTAATGTAATTAAGCACTATGATTACTATCCATTTACTATACCGACATATTCACTGATCATTTCTAGATCTTCCAACTTCACACACACTTCCTTTTTAGCGGAACTTCACGCCTGGGTCGTCGTCTTCGTACTTCCTGTTAACTGTGCAGTCAATCCACTCTTATATACTTTCACCACACCGAAATTTCGAGAGAGATTAATTTGCTTTAAGTTTTTAAGCAAAATACGAAATTACGTATCGAGAAAACATTCGTCCCAAGGTTTGTATTCGATTCAAATTAATGAGATCAAAGTATCCGAACTGTGATGATGCATCTTTCTAAATTTTAAATATCATAAATATAGTTAATTAAAACTACAAAATCATTTTCTATTATACTTATTTTCTTACAGAGTCTCAAATGTCTATTACATTAAGTAGCAGGAATCTAATGTTTTCGATATCATCGAATAAGAAAAATGATCCTGAGAAGATACCACCGTTGGTGATAGTAGAAGATGATTGGAACGATGATATAATGCGACGTATCGTGAAATAATATCGTTCTATTTAACATTTTTTCTCGCAGATCATCCATTAACACAGCCTACCATGATCCCATCTAACGAGATTTCGGCAGAGAGATTATAATCAAATTTGAGATTGTGCCATGTCTTAGAAAATATCGTTAAACTAAACTTCGTACAATTAAACTATTATAATATATATATATAAATATTATATGTATACGTATGTATAAGTAAGTACGATCGTAGAAACATTCAATGGAAAACTCGAACTCGTTTCAACCTGACAACGAAGATATCCGCCTACGTTGAGATCATGCTTTATGTCGTTCATAAAATATTCTAAACGAGAATCGCAAATGCATTTGCGAAATTTATGGCACCGTCTCAGATCTATCGGCGAATCGTGTTCGACCTGGCAACTCCGTTAGAAGCAAGATATACTTACAAATATTGCAGCAACTTGTTGTACCCCCTACCCCCCTATCTCTCTCTCTCTTTCTTTCTATCTCTTTTAACAACTACATAATTCATCATTTTTATCGTTATTGAGAGAACGGAAGATATGTCTTTTGGAGTATTTCCTCGAGTTACCTATCTGTAACTTCAGTGTGTTGCTAGATTTAATATATATTTACACTAACATATCTTTACCTTTCATTATATTTCCGTACAAACATTACAATTGATATAACAACATATTATTATAATATTGTATTAATAATATATTAATTATTAGTAATATATTATTACAAATTGACATATCAACAATTATTACTATTTGCAACGAACTTTTAAACAAATCTAACTAAATAGAGCTTATCTCGCAGGAACTTCTCTCGATTAATTATCTCGACCGAATCGGTAAAGACGCATCGATGAAAAATTAAATCGCTTATCGATTTCGTGCCAACGAGCCGGTTAATCTCATTAGTCCTTCAAGTATGGAACCTTGGTTCGCTAAGTTGAAGGTGTAACCCGGTGAAACGATCGAACCCGACGTGACTGCGATCGTAAATCATTGAGGCAATAGAAAAAAAATAAAAGAAAAAAGATAGTGTGTGTGAGAGAGAGAGAGATTAACCAAAAAAAAAATATTAAAAAATGAATAGTTCGTCCTAGGAATCATCGTTCAAGTGACCGATGACACGTAGATAATTTATGGTGGATAGTATACACACATATATATAAGAGGATCCCGTTAAAAAACCTTGATACTCGAGATACTCTTTTCAAAGTGATTTTCGAGTTAAATATAGTCTATGTAGACTATATCGGATTGATTATATGTATAATATGTGTCATGTATGTTAGAACTATAATATTTTCTATTATCGTAATAAGTCTTGATATCTTTTCTTTGTGCGTAAATCATCAAGATGATAGAAAAGAAAAAGAAAAATAAAATGGTTCGTCGTAGGAATCATCATCGTTCGAGTAACCGATGACACGTGTGTAATTTATGTTAGATAGGATATAAGTGGATCCCGTTAAAAAATGTCTTCATACTCGAGATACTATGTAGATGTAATATACAGTAAATTGATTATACATATATATATATATATACACACACACACACACACACATATATATATATATATATATGTAACACTTTAATATTTCCTATTATCGTAATAAGCCTTGGTATATCTTTGTGCAACCTTCTGAAGGTCTTCATCTTAAAGTTTCTCATCGAAATTACTATGTAGAGTCGGAAAGAGAGTGAAAGGCCGCTCCAGATTCGTTTGCCGATTCGAGACGAGAGTGTTGCACTAAGAAAGAGTATGTTCCAACAAGGAGGAGAATGATGATGTCGAGAGCGCATGCCACCGATTCGTTCATCTTACGACTCCGATCGTGCGAACGAAATAACTTCTTCTTTAGTGCTACGAATAATGTTAAGAGAAAATATTCATATCAAATAACGAATTCTATCTTCATACGTATGTTATTTATTATTAAATACAAAATATTTCGTTAATTGTAAGAGAAAAATGAACTTTCTTTATTACTGACTCAATTGCGTTCTTTATTCATATTCTTTTTTTTTAAATGTGAATTTGAGAATTGTAGAAGTAATATGAAATTGACGATTTTTGAGAATACTTTCATCTCACTCGCACGATTTACGTTGCAATGTGAATGATCTTATGTAAAAAAGAAATATATATTTATATTTATATCCGCGTTAATTCGAATAAGTTGATACTACTTTTAATCCTGAAGAAAGGTTGATATTTACAGTGTCACCTGAGATGAAGAAGAAGAAGAAAAAGAAGAAGAAGAAGATGAATAATAAAAAGAATAAGACATGGTCTACGGTCGTCTCGAAACGTATATTAGCCGATAAATATTCGGTGAAAGAGAAATAGAAATATAAGAGTAAAATAAAGGGAGAAAGAGAAAAAGAGATAGACGCCTACGACGAAAATGTAGTGTTAGCGAAGCGTGACTCTCTGGCAAATGCGACGGCTCTCAGCTTAGAGAATTGATCGCGAACTTAAAGCAAAGCAAATCGGCCAGCCGACGTATTAAATACTCTTTAACGGCCAGCCAAAGTTTCCTGGAGAAGATTTTAGAACGTTTGGATGGCCCGTACAACAAACTAAAGAAGAGTCTGTCGCCAAAACACGCGAAAAGCATTGGCCGTTGGTCATTAAATCACGTTTTACCGCGTGCTACTACTTATGCAAACGTATAAAGACATACACAATTACACGATTTCCGCATTGTAACTCTTCTCGTGGTATCTCTCTTTAAAGCACGTTTAAATTTGTTCAACTAGCAGGGTTAATTAAACACGCATTTTTCTTGCCTCACCACGGAAGACTATGCAAATCGACTACTATCGTGAATGGACCGATGATAAGATCGATACCCAGTTACCTTTCTAACGTTAACGCGTTGAGAAAAATTCTATAGCTAAACGAAAAATCAAAAATATCTATTCCAAATCTTTCTGATCGATCTCTTCCGTATGTACGTTTTCTAAGGAAACAATTAATATCTGGGACATTAAGTAAATTTGTCTATGAATTATAACGTTAATGTATCTAATATATCTACTTATTATAATCGATCCCTTCCTCTTCTTTCTTTCTCAATCTCTCTTTTTAGTAGACCGTTATTGTTAATTTAAGTATATCAAAAGAACGAGCGAACCTTTAAATCAAACGATATCAAGATCACGATCGAGTTCGTTATATTGTGTGGGTGCATTGAAGAAGATAGCGAACAATGATAGAAAGAGACACTTGGTCGGCATATACTCATAGATATCCAAAGTAGAGATATATATATATATTTAAAATGTTATACGTCGTCGTGTACGAGCTCCCGAGAGATTCGTCTTACATTCGGTCAAAGGAAATACGCAAAAGCGAAGGCGGAGGCTGCAAAACGTTTTAGCGTGCGCGTTTGAAACGTCCACGGACGGTTAGCCGACGCGGAACGGTATTCGAATGCATTTGGATAATTTAGCCGGAGAACGAATGGAGCCCTAACAATAGGTTTTCAAATCCGCTTATCGTGTTAGATCGGACAAGCTGAACCTCTCTCGCGTGGCACACCATGCTACGGTTTTATAAGCTTTGCTATACACCCTGGAGAAAGTACTCGATTATATCGAGCAAAGATCAACTATGACCTCAAACAGCAGCCTCGCGTCGTGAAATCGATAGGTAAATCGAAAAAAAAATAAAGTTCTTCTTTTAAGTTCGACCCGAACCGTGCTTAGATTTTTATTCGTTTCTAATTCGATCTTTTTCTCGGTTCTAATGTAAATTATATATTTTTTGTTTTTAAAAAATGAATATTTGTTCTAATAGAAATAAATGAATTTATTGAACAATCAGTTTTATTTTAGATGAATTATTTGAAGACCGATATAGTTATTCGTTCGAGATAAATTAATATATGTATATATAGAAGATATATATTACGAAGAACGATCTATTCGAGTTATTCTCGAACTCGGACGTATAGTATCGTGCGTTTTATTGGAAAGGGGCAAGGCCGATCTGTTCGAAGAGACCAGCTTGCCGCACGATTTCATTATCGATCGTGACATTTTGCTTCCTCCTCTCGATCTACTTCTCCTCGTAGCCATATACCAGATAGCTAGCGATGTTACTGGGTAAGAGTCGATACCAGAAGAATAAAAGTCGAGGACATAAAGCACCGAGCTACATATCTCGATTCTCGAGTAGACACGAGAAGGGGATCGTTCGTAAATCGCGGCAATAACGATTCGCTGATTAGACGTCCGACAAAAAAAAAACTACTTTATCGATCCACCCTCTCTCTCTCTCTCAATCGTTTATAAAACATTAACGATCTCACGATGGATTCTTCGAGCGAAAGTCTCCTCGTCGTGATCTCAAAGCCAATCGACGAACACACCGCCGCCGCCTTGGAATTCTGGAAGCGTGCCGACTCCCTTCCACTACTTAAATCACACAATTGTTCCGCTCCAATGCTTTCCAGGTTCTTTGAAATTGCTGCCTGGTGGTTATCGATCGTGCTGTGTCATAATATTCCGCTGCGGTAACTGCTTCGGGCTTTTTAATATCAAGGAAAGAGACAACACCCTTACCTTTATCGATTAGATATTTTGATATTTCATATGTCTCTACTATACGTATACGCGAATACAAAATTACTTATACATCATCGCGTCTACTGAATTATGTCTCAATTAAAAAAGATCAAATTACTATTCTACCACCGTTTTATTATATTTATCTAATAGACCGAGTTGAGTTTCTTTACGAGAATTAGAGAAATCGTTCGAGAGTTGATATCGATTATTATTTTGTATCGAGTTAAGAAGAAAAAAGATTTCCTTCCTAACGAGTTTTAGAAAAAAGAGAGACAGAGAGAAAGAGAGAGAAAGAGATATGCATTGCCATTTGTACCATATGAAATGGAACACCTTCTCTTCGTAGAGTATAAAAAATAAACGAAGTAAAAAAAATAATATGAAAAATGTCAAACGACGGTGGCAATCATCGTAAAGAGAAAAATCGACAAAAGACAAGTCGCACACGCTTGAACCCGATTTACAAGTCGGAATTGTAGGTTGGCATTATATCCTAGTCTAGAAATGATTGCTTTCGAACGATAGACGAAGGCGCGTGCCATGTTTCTCGAAGACCATGGGTTTCACGTTATATTTTATTCGATACCAAAACCATTCGATCCGATCGTATCGATTCGAAATGATTTCTACCGCGACGATTCCGAGGATAGCCTCCAGTCCTAGGTAATATCCTTTATACGATCGATCATTGCTTATTGTCGTGATTCCATTCGATATGATCACGAAACAGAAAACAGAAAGAAAGAAGACAAGATTTGTATATATATACATTATGCTTTAAACAGAAATCTTGCAAATCAGGAATAATCATTTCGCGTAGAACTATTTGTAAAAATTAAGCCAGCTAATATTTTCATTACACCGTACAATTTCATTCTAATTAAAAAAAATTATATAAATTTATTTATGCATATGTATATATATATATATACATGGATTTAAAAAAAATGTACTACGTTTTGTTCGTTAAATATATAATAAAATTAGGTATATTGTTATTTTATATCTTTGTTCGACTCATCATATACATTTTTCCATGGTATAATTGCATGGTATCCGAAAAGATTTTTACGACTTGATAGACAAGCACGAATGAAGAGATGAAATCGTTGCTAATTCAGCAAAACGCGAACGTAAATCTTCCTTCCCACGATTACTCGGGGTAAAAAATCTTTTGAATTGAAGTCATGCGAGCGAGTGACGCGGTACCGACTGGAATGAACCACGACATGCGGTTTTACGTCTCTTCTTCGTCTCAAAAACACAGATCTCGAACAAGAATGCGGGGAACGATCGAGTCGATGTCGATAGAAAATCTCTAATAATTTGTTTCTATTGTTATTATTATTATTTAAAAGAATTTCAACGGACAATTCAACAAACAAATTTTCATTATTTCAATTTTGATCATTTCGAAACTATTAATACTATTATTAAATAGTATTTAAAATATACCTATAACTACTTTAGCGAATAAAGATGATATTTTTGCAAATTATAAAGGTAACCCCGCTTGGTTGAAATGATTTTATATTAATCCTTATTTAGAATATATTTATTCATATTAAAAAGAACGAAATCACAAAGGACAATCGATTTTGTACGTAGTAATCTTCGTTTATCCGTGCTTCCAGGTGATCCTTTTATAGATTCGACGTCCGTAATCGAATTAAACGGAAGACCGTGACGATCTCAATCGATGCAAGCAAGAGAACACTTTAGGAAACGTTTTTCCTCTCTTCCAGGATACAAGAGGAGGAGGAGGTGGTGGAGGAGGAGGTGATGGAGAACGCAGAAAGAAGGGAAAGGACGAGAGCGTATATCGGGTGCGCACATCCAGCCATTACCTTCTATTACGTTGCATTACGTTGCATTACGTTTCATTACGCGCTCGAAGGAACATCGAGAGGCGTTCGCAAGATCCAAAGGAGGAAACAGGTAATGAGAGGATCACCGGCATCCTGCCGATAATAATTGCTTTCATTGTGGATACATTGATATGAAAGATGGAGTATCTACCGGGTGAGATGATCGTAGGATATGCGATAAACGTTCTTATAAATTATAATATACACTTTTTTCTTTCTCTTTCTCTTTCTCTTGTTCTTTCTCTCTCTCTCTCTTTCTCTTCGACGATTTTTATATTAAATTTCCTAACTATACCCATGTGATCAACATTATTTTTCCAATATTTCCAATGGATATTTAAATATACGCGAATAAATACACGCTTGAAATTTCGTTTATTCTTCAGAAATTTTTCAAGAAATGATATAGATCAGTGAGCCAATATTCCGACAATTATCAAAGAACAAAAGTTTCTAAGCTCGATTCTATCTTATTCGAATGAAATAGTAAAGTGAACATTATAGATGCATATAAAATTGATTAAAATGTAACGTAAGCATTAAATAACGATGAATGACAGTAAAATTATTCTCTTACATTTAAGGAAATGAAATAATCCCTTACAGAACTAGAAATTAGATGAGGAAAAAACTATTCTATTTCTATTGAAAGTTACAAGGAGGTAAGATTTTTCGCGATGGTGATCACACAGGACACTCCCATTTTGGTCGTGCCTAAAAATGATTCTGTCACGGTCTATAACCGCGAGAACAATGACCGAGGCTCGATTTATTATCGCTGAGAAATTAACATTTTCGTCAAGGTGATAGGACAAGGTAGGCGAAAAAAGAAGAAGAGAAAGAAAATCGTCGCTCCTAAGAATAATTTATCATAATGAATAATACAAAATTTACATATTCCATTGATAAGAAATCAATGAAAAATGTCATCCACAAAGAAAATGTGTCTTTCATCGTAGAATACGTAAAATAAAATGTTTTTCCGTGTGGAAGGTTAATGTAAGTAAGGTAGTAAGTATATAAGAGAAAAGAGAGGAACGAAATTGCTCGGGCAACGGTAGTTAAGTACGAAAAAAGGAAGAATGCAGGGAGTTAAGCGTTCCAACAAAGCGATTACGCGACTTTCTACGAAAGGCGATAGAGCCTTGCTTTTCTTGTCAGATACTCGGCTCGGATTATTCGAAGAGACTCGTATCCATCACTCTTAACGCCCACGCGAGGCCAACTCACTCACTAACTCAGAAATATTCATCTATGGAATACATCTATGTATGTATGTGTATCAATAGATCAGTAGAATCGATCAGGAAAATCGAACGGTAATATTCTTAAGGCCTTTATACACTTTAAAACGTGTTACGATACATGCATCGACTTCTAAGTCTCATAGTAAATGTTACAATTAATTTCAATAATTCAACATCGACGAATCAAAATTAGAAAAAACTTACATCGATATTTAAGTCTCAATGCAAGATGCTTACCGTTTATGAGGATCAAAATTTAAATAAATATCTATATAAATTTCACTCACCATTACAATAGTCGAAATGTAACAGAAGCAAACTAGAAAGTAAGTCATCGATGCGTGTACTGTTTACATATCAACTCAGTAACGAGAGAGATTGAATTCGAATAATTTACCTAGAAAATATAACAATTTACAAATTATTTTCTATTTAAAGTAAGTTAACAATTAGGTAAAAAAATAATGTACATATGTTTGAAGAATCATAAATATAAGTAAGATACAGTATAATGTTAGATATACCTTAAAAGATTGCTAATTAATTGAAGGAATTCTATATTAAAACCGAGAAACGTGGAATATAAAAGCTATGTACGTGTTATCCTTTTCAAAATGAAATGTAAGACTGGCTTACCTTCTACTGAAGCCGGGAAAATTTCTTTTGTTGATATACAGTATTACGAAATTTGAAATACGGTCACACCTAAGAATAATAAACATGTTTAATAGAAAATAATATTCAAAGTACGTTATTAGTACGTTAATTCCCAAATAGTTAAAGCTATAAGATATATATATATATATATATATATCGAGTAGAAAAACGCAACCAGTGTAAATTGAATTTTTTTAATACTTTTAAATACTTTTTATCCTCGACATTATCGTAATCTTTCGATTATATCATTTGGAAGTCATTTGTTAGAAGAATCTGTTAGTACATAGGAAAATTATTTAAATTAAAAAATATTTTTTAATTACCTGAGGTTAATAGGACGACGAGGTATCCGTGCCGATCTCCACGACGGCCAAAACGAAGAGAACGCTGACTCGCTAATCATCTTTGGTCTTACGTTTTGGACGTAAAGTGACTAATCAGAAATTCCCAATTACCATATAGAAATGTATTTCACGCACACAAGCTTGCCTCGTCACACATACTTGGTGTAGCTAGCCTTTCTTCATGACCACGCTAGTCAATCTAGATATGATAATTTATTTATTAAAAAAATAAAAAATGTATTCTATTTTACTATTAAATATAAACGTATCTTGTTAATATTTAAAAAATAACGAAAAGAATACAGATAATATGCACTATAAACCTTATCACACGGCACAGAAAAACATACATAATTTATTTATTAAATAAATCAAAAAACCATTTTATTATTAATTATAATTATCTAATTATTAATCCAATTATTAATTATTGTTATCTAATTTCTTTTTCTATTAGGTGTATACGTTTCTTGTTAATATTTAAAAAAAAAAGGGGAAAATAAAGACAATATAGACTAAAAACTTAATCACATTGCAACGTTCTGATTTAAACATTCTTTCAATTTTTATGTAATTTTTTAAACTAATATACATTTGTTTTAACGTGCCTGTGCAATGATGACTTTGCATAATAAAATTTTCATCTAGAAAAATATTACATTCAAATTATTATATATTCAAAGTATGTTAATAAGTATGTAATGCTTATACTAGTATATATATGTTTAAACAATTTGAAATATAAAGAGAGTGCATTAGTGCATTATAATAATTGTTAATTAATCGATGCAAGCGTCTATTGTTGCTTAAAAACTCGGAGTATATGTACTATGATCCCTCCTCCTCGAAATTCACCGTTGATCTGAGTAATTATCCTCTGTTAAAGTTTTTTTGGTAAAAGTTGTTTATGTGACTTTCCGAAAATTGCGCATATGTATAAAAGAAAATCAATAAAATTAATCAATAAAATTTAATATTATAACGGTCTCATTTTAATATTCTTTTATTTTTTGTATAATTGTTTAAACTAATGTACATTTTTTGTTACGTTCTTGCGCAGTGATGAATTCGAAGAGGTGGGGTAAAATTTTCATCTAATAAAATATCAGATCGAAATTATTTAATATTTAAAATATGTTAATAAGTATGTAATACCTATATATATACTAGTACGTATATATATGTCTAAATAAACTGAAATATAAAGAGAGTGCATTAAAATATTAAAATAATTGTTAATTAATCGATAGAAGTATCTAGTGTTATTAAAAAGTTCGTAATATATGTTCGGAGCTTTGTCCTCTTCGAAATTCCTCTTCAGACTGAGCTTTTGTCCTCTATGTTAATTACTTTTATTGAAAGTTGTTTATATGACTGTCCGAACGTTACGCATATGTAAAAAGAGAATAATCCACCTAAACAATTAAATTTATGATTATAACGTTCTCATTTTAGTATTCTTTTAATTTTTATGTAATTTCTTAAACTAATGTACATTTTTTGTAACGTTTGAAATTTTCATCGAAAAGAATATCACATAGAAATAATTTAATATCTAAAGTATACTAATAAATAAGTAATTTTTAAACCAGTACACATGTGTTTCAATGAGCTGAAATAAAAAAGAGTGTATTAGAATATTAAAATAATCGTTAATAATCGATAAAAGTGTCTATTGTCGCTTAAATGTTCGTAGCATATGTATGCGCATATAATATTCGAAATAAATAAAAATTATGATTATATTATAGCAGTCTTTTAATTTTTGTGCAATTGTTTAAACAAACGTCCTTTAAAATATTTTATTATAGGAGAATATTAACATTAATAAACAATAGTAAATAGCTTGGAAAAATATTAAAGAATGTATTTATCGATATATATAATATCGATATATATATATATATACTGTGAAAGGCATTTAAATGCCACCCTCGAATCAAAATTTTGACGTTTTTCTGATTTCACATAGGAATCCATATGTTCCGGTATTTTAAATCCGGTATTTTAAATTTCTCGTGACGTCACAAAAATGAAATTTTGGTAATAGGATCACAGGATGATACAAGAGCTTTTCGAAGAGAATAGGAAACGAGAGCGCTGATTGGTTGATAATCAACCCAGCATCAACTAATCAGAATTCTATTAAGAGCCGATTGGCTAATTATCGACCAATCAGCGCTCTTCTAGGCCATATATTGAGAGCTGATTGGCTATTTATCAACCAATCAGCGCACTATTAGGAGCTGATTGGCTATTTATCAACCAATCAGCGCTCTTCTAGGCCATATATTGAGAGCTGATTGGCTATTTATCAACCAATCAGCGCACTATTAGGAGCTGATTGGCTATTTATTAACCAATCAGCGCTCTTCTAGGCCATATATTGAGAGCTGATTGGCTACTTATCAACTAATCAGCGCTCTCGTTTCCTATTCTCTTCGAAGAGCTCTTGTATCATCCTGTGATCCTATTACCAAATTTTCATTTTTGTGACGTCACGACAAATTTAAAATACCGGATTTAAAATACCGGAACATATGGATTCCTATGTGAAATCAGAAAAACGTCAAAATTTTGGTTCGAGGGTGGCATTTAAATGCCTTTCACAGTATATATATATTATATATATCGATAAATACATTCATAATATTTTTCCAAGCTATTAAATATTATTTATAGTCTTTTATAATATTAGTTCTATGAATATAGAAAAAAAGGTAGAGAATATAAATAATAATAATTTTTATCCAAAAATTAAAATATTAATACTTCTCAATAGTGACCTAAATAAGATATTTTATTGTGACGAAAATTAGAATAATGTGATATTTTTTATCATTTTTTTTTTTTAATTATCTCTTATTACATTATTCCATGGAGTCTATAAAATTCGCCAAACATTTAAATTTTATTTTAATTCATTAATGATAGTTAAATTAATTATATTATACTTTACGTATATGTAAATAAAATATGCTAATGCACAAATATTTTTAGAAAATATATATTAATAATATTAAATTACAATCATGGTATGACATCGTCTTAAAAATTACAATTAATTTGTTACATTATTGAGCTATTAAAACCTACTCTGCGCTTTAATAGATATTGTAGTAAAAATCATTCGATCTCACTATGGAAATCACACCCACAGGTATCAAAGATATAAGCTTTGAGTAAAAATTGATCTAGCAATCGTGTAAACGAAACAACAATACATTTTATATTAAGTGTAATGCCACCACAAGGTGGCAGAAGATGTGATATGTTCTTCATGATACTACAGTGTTCTTCTTTCTACCCAAATTTGTGCTACTAAAGATTCCGTTAATCTCTTTTTTTTTAAGAATTGCACAAAAAACCCTACAAAGGAAATGAAACTAGTAGTTTGTTACACTATCTCATGTAAAATTGAAAAATCTACAGTATATTCTCTGTTGTATAGATAAGAAAAGATACGAGAATGTTTTAAGTATTCCTTTTCTGTTAACGTACCATTACATAATGAATGATCCGTATAGAATTATATAGCACAAGTAAAGTTAAATCTTAAAAGCAAGTGAAAGACTTTGATGATCAGTAAAATTTAATATTCTGACAGCATTATTTCTTCTCCTTTAGATTTACGAAAT
>NW_025113102.1:546380-646311 GCF_010416935.1 Polistes fuscatus
ATAAGATGTCACTCTCCCTCTCTCTTTTTCCTTCTTATACTTTTTATATACTCTTCTTTATGTTATAAAAGAAAGAGATCTACTTACCACAACTGATATCATATAACACAAGTAAACACAATTATAATAGATAAAAAAGTAAACACAATAGACTGAGACTGAGATATGCATTCATGCTGTTTTCTACCAATGTTTGAAAACCTAAAAAAAAAGTATAAAGTACATAGTGTAAATATAAAGAAAATTCAATATATGAGTTTTTTATACGGTAACACGTTCCTTGTTGATTCACAAATAGTGGTAGAATAAGGACAATACACTAAAACTTTATTAACATTGCACTGAAAACACAATATATAGAAAAGAAACCACGTTATAGAAATCTTAAAACAAAGGATATAAAGCACTATAGCCATCCTTAAAGAATTAAAATAAATTAAAACAAACAATTGACATCTCTCATGCCAACCCATGAAATTAAATTCCCATACTCTGTATTGATATGGAAAAAACTCTCGTTATTTTAATTCTTGAAGGAGGCTATATGATGTATGTCAATTGTTTTTAAAATATCTGCAACGAGGTTTCTTTTCTACGATTCTGTTTTTCTGTGTGGTTTCTAGGTGTATAACCTCCTTATTTATTTCTTATTTTTTACATAAACAGGAACGTTTACACCTAATAGGCAAAATAAAATTATTTTGATTTATTAAATAAAAATTTTGTGTGTATTTCTGGCAGGTGATAAAGTTTTAGTGTATACATCTTATTCTACACTTATTTTTAAATATAACACGGATAAACTTGATACTTTACTAATACAGTCTTATGATTTTCAGATTTGCAAGATTTTAAGATTTGGAAAAGCACATCATCTTAGGCTTTCTTATGTTTTGTGTATCAGATACATACATAAAAGACGAGTTTACAAGATTTTAAAATGAATCCTGGTAATTTTTTTTGGTATTTAAATGAGCAAACACCTCGGCTTTCTTCTGTCATAATGGCAACTTTCATAACTTAACATTTTCCATTGTATATTGTTTTATTAATTGTTTCAATAGATTGGTTGTATAATTGTTTAGAGAAATGTAACAATTAATATAAGTTAACAATTATTTTAATGCACTATGCACTTTTCTTATATTGCAGCTAAATTTTACCCTCGAGTCACCACTGCTCAGAAGCATTATATAATTACTTAAAATAGATAAAAATATGCAATCATAACGTTTTAATCTTAAAGATTATGTATTAGATGTATGACACCCTTTCTACACATGCGCATTGTTTGGAAGGTCTTATAAACAACATTTAATAAAAGTACTTTCATAGAGGACAACGTCTCATTTCAACGATCGATTTCGAAGGGGACGGTACATAGATCATATTCCGATCTTTTAGACAACAATAGACATTCCTATCGATTATTTAAATTATTTTTAATATTCTAATGCAATCTCTTATCTTTCAGATTGTTTAAACACATATTACTGGTTTAAACATTACATACTTATTAAATACTTTGAATAAAATAATTTTAATGTGATTTTTTCTGGATAAAAATTTTATTATCCAAAGTCATCATTGCACAGGGACGTTAAACAAATGTTTTAGTTAACAATTACATAACAATTGAAGGAATGTTTAATCAGAACGTTGCCATGTGATAAAGTTTTAGTATATTGTCTTTTTTATTCGTTATTTTTGAATATTAACAAGGAACGTATACACCTAATAGAAAATAAATTAGATAAGAATAATTATTAATTGGATTAATAATTAGATAACTAATTGATAATAAATGATATTTAATTGATGTAATAAATAAATTATGTATGTTCTTCTGTGCGGTGTGATAAGGTTTATAGTGCATATTGTCTTTATTCTTTCGTTATTTTTTAAATATTAACAAGATACTTGTACCTTAAATAGAAAAATAGAATAAATTTTTTATTTATTTCATAAATAAATTATCATATTAGCTTGATTAGAGTGGTCATGAAGAAAGGCGAGCTACAGCAAGTACGTGCGACGGGGTAAGTTTGTGTGCGTGAAATACATTTCTATTGGTTACACGTAATTTCTAGATGCTCATTTACAATGTTAATAACTCATCAGCCAACCAGGGCTCTTTGATGACTTTCCTTCTTTCTTTTCGCGGCATCGGTGCTGGAGATCGCACAGATACTACGTCGTCCCGTTAATCTCAGGTAATTAAAAAATATCCCCAAAATATCCTAAAAAATGCAGTTGCCGTGACAAGAAATATCAAGACACAAATATGTAAAAGGTAAACATTATAAACTTGTATTTGTAAAAGCAAATATTACATTAAACTCGAATAATTTTTATTCATAGAATTAATAAGCATACTCTCTGCATAGATGTTCAATCATTTTACTAGAAGTAAAGAAAATTTATTTTAGATTACGAAAAAGAATCCGATATTACTACACCCATGAAAAATTGGGGACACCGCCTTTTATTTTACATAAACTGGTAAAATATCATATGCAGTAGTCTTCTATCAAGAGAATTGAGGTACGAAATGCATCCTAGTTAGTTACTAATTTAAAAACAGATAGAAAATACAGTTTCATAAAAAGTTCTCAATGTCTACTAAATTTATAACTATATACTTACTAAATAATTAATAACCTTACTTTGCCTCGACTGACAAGTAAATATTGAATACTTTTATCAATATAATTCTACTTTGTAGAGATTTAAAGTAAAGTTGTATCCTAATAAAATGTAGTTGCAGTGACAAGCAATAATCAAGACACAATATGTAAAAGGTAAACGTAATAATCTTTTATTTTTAAAAAAACAAGTTATATTACACTTGAATAATTTTAATTCAAAGTATTAAAGGTCTTTCTTTCTGCATAGGTGATCAATCATGTACTGGAAAAGAGAGCGTATGAAATTTCACTACGTTAGAAGAGTCCAACAACACTTTAATCATGAAAGATTTAGGAAGAACACCGGTGAACGTGCTCCGTTCTCACACTGGAAGGAAACCATGTACTATATTCCATCAAAAGAATTGAAAAAGAAATGCATCCTGATAATTACAAATTTAAAAGTCAAATAGAAATCATATTATATTAGGAATTCTTTTCTTATACAAATTGTATTGCCAAGCCTCGTACCAGGTAAAAAAAATTATTGTTAATCTACTTACTAGAAAATATTGTGGACTTGGTCAACGAATTTCTTTTTTGTAGAGATGCCATGGGAATCATTTTACAAATAGAATGCAGCAACAGTTTAAAGGATCTTTTAATAAGCAACATAATGATCTTGTATTGGGAATAAACCAATATTATATTAATTTCTTAAAAAATATTTATTCAAAGTATTAAGATCTTATTCTTTCTGCAAAGGTGATCAATCAATGTACTGGAAAAGAGAGCGTATGATTTTTCACTACGTTAAGAAGAATCCAACAACACTTTAATCATGAAAGATTTAAGAAGACACTGTTTAACGTGCTCCGTTCTCACACTGGAAGGAAACCATGTACTATATATTCCATCAAAAGAATTGAAGAAGAAATGCATCCTGATAATTACAAATTTAAAAGACAAATAGAAATCATATTATATTAAGAATTCTTTTCTTATACAAATTGTATTGCCAAGCCTCGTACCAGGTAATGAAATATATTATTGTTAATCGACTTACTAGAAAATATTGAGGACTTGTATCAACGAATTTCTTTTTTGTAGAGATGCCATGGGAGTCATTTTACAAATAGAATGCAGCAGCAGTTTAAAGGATCTTTTAATACTCAAACATAATTATCTTGTATTGGGAATAAACCAATATTATAATAATTTCTTAAAAAATATTTATTCAAAGTATTAAAGATCTTATTCTTTCTGCATAGGTGATCAATCATTAGACTGGAAGAAAGGAAAGATACTTTTCAATTCGATAAGCAAAATCCAACTACACTGTAATCGTGAGAGATTTAGGAAGACAGTGCGGAAAGGGTTTTGTTCTCACCCTGGAAGGAAACTATGTATTATAATATACTATCAAAAGAATTGAAGAATGAATGCATCTTGATTACTAAAAATTTAAAAGACAAAAAAGAAATCATATTATATTAAGAATTCTTTTCTTATACAAATTGTATTGCCATGCCTGCTACCAGGTAATGAAAGATATTATTGTTAATCGACTTACTAGAAAATATTGAGGACTTGTATCAACGAATTTCTTTTTTGTAGAGATGCCATGAGAGTCATTTTACAAATAGAATGCAGCAGCAGTTTAAAGGATCTTTTAAAAGGCAAACATAAATTTCTTGTATTGGGAATAAACCAATATTGTAATATTTTCTAAAAAAATATTTATTCAAAGTATTAAAGATCTGATTCTTTCTGCAAAGGTGTTCAATCAATGTACTGGAAAAGAGAGCGTATGATTTTTCACTACGTTAAGAAGAATCCAACAACACTTTAATCATGAAAGATTTAAGAAGACACTGTTTAACGTGCTCCGTTCTCACACTGGAAGGAAACCATGTACTATATATTCCATCAAAAGAATTGAAGAAGAAATGCATCCTGATAATTACAAATTTAAAAGACAAATAGAATCATATTATATTAAGAATTCTTTTCTTATACAAATTGTATTGCCAAGCCTCGTACCAGGTAATAAAAGATATTATTGTTAATCGACTTACTAGAAAATATTGAGGACTTGTATTAACTAATTTCTTCTGTGTAGAATTCCGTGGGAATCATTTTGCAAATAGAATGCAGCAGCAGTTTAAAGGATCTTTTAAAAGGCAAACATAAATTTCTTGTATTGGGAATAAACCAATATTGTAATATTTTCTAAAAAATATTTATTTAAAGTATTAAAGATCTCATTCTTTCTGCAAAGGTGTTTAATCAATGTACTGGAAAGAGAGCGTATGATTTTTCACTACGTTAAGAAGAATCCAACAACACTTTAATCATGAAAGATTTAAGAAGACACTGTTTAACGTGCTCCGTTCTCACACTGGAAGGAAACCATGTACTATATATTCCATCAAAAGAATTGAAGAAGAAATGCATCCTGATAATTACAAATTTAAAAGACAAATAGAAATCATATTATATTAAGAATTCTTTTCTTATACAAATTGTATTGCCAAGCCTCGTACCAGGTAATGAAAGATATTATTGTTAATCGACTTACTAGAAAATATTGAGGACTTGTATCAACGAATTTCTTTTTGTAGAGATGCCATAGGAGTTATTTTACAAATAGAATGCAGCAGCAGTTTAAAGGATCTTTTAATACTCAAACATAATTATCTTGTATTGGGAATAAACCATATTATAATAATTTCTTAAAATATTTATTCAAAGTATTAAAGATCTTATTCTTTCTGCATAGGTGATCAATCATTAAACTGGAAGAAAGGAAAGATAATTTTCAATTCGATAAGCAAAATCCAACTACACTGTAATCGTGAGAGATCTAGGAAGACAGTGGGGAAAGGGTTTTGTTCTCACCCTGGAAGGAAACTATGTATTATAATATACTATCAAAAGAATTGAAGAATGAATGCATCCTGATTACTAAAAATTTAAGAGACAAAAAGGAATCATATTATATTAAGAATTCTTTTCTTATACAAATTGTATTGCCAAGCCTCGTACCAGGTAATGAAAGATATTATTGTTAATCGACTCACTAGAAAATATTGTGGACTTGTATTAACTAATTTCTTCTTTGTAGAAATTCCGTGGGAATCATTTTGCAAATAGAATGCAGCAGCAGTTTAAAGGATCTTTTAAAAGGCAAACATAATTTCTTGTATTGGGAATAAACCAATATTGTAATATTTTCTAAAAAAATTTATTCAAAGTATTAAAGATCTGATTCTTTCTGCAAAGGTGTTTAATCAATGTACTGGAAAAGAGAGCGTATGATTTTTCACTACGTTAAGAAGAATCCAACAACACTCTAATCATGAAAGATTTAGGAAGACACAGGTGAACGTGCTACGTTCTCACACTGGAAGGAAACCATGTACTATAATATTATATCAAAATAATTCAAGAAAGAAAGCATCCTGATTATTACAAATTTAAAAGACAAATAGGAATCATATTATATAAGGGATTCTTTTCTTTTACAAATTGTATTGCCAAGCCTCGTACTAGGTAATAAAAAAATTATTGGTAATCGACTTACTAGAAAATTTTGAGGACTCGTATTAATGAATTTCTTTTTTGTAGAGATGCCATGGGAATCATTTTACAAATAGAATGCGGCAGCAGTTTAAAGGATCTTTTAATACTCAAACATAATTACTTGTATTGGGAATAAACCAATATTATAATAATTTCGTAAAAAATATTTATTCAAAGTATTAAAGATCTTATTCTTTCTGCATAGGTGATCATTCATTAAACTAGATGAAAAGAAAAAATAATTTTCAATTAGATATGAAAAATCGAAAAACACTGTAATCATGAAAGATTTAGGAAGACACCGGTGAACGTGCTACGTTCTAACACTGGAAGGAAACTATGTACTATAATATTATATCAAAATAATTCAAGAAAGAAAGCATCCTGATTATTACAAATTTAAAAGACAAATAGGAATCATATTATATAAGGGATTCTTTTCTTTTACAAATTGTATTGCCAAGCCTCGTACTAGGTAATAAAAAAAATTATTGGTAATCGACTTACTAGAAAATTTTGAGGACTCGTATCAATGAATTTCTTTTTTGTAGAGATGCCATGGGAATCATTTTACAAATAGAATGCAGCAGCAGTATAAAGGATCTTTTAATAGGCAAACATAATTATCTTATATTGGGAATAAACCAATATTATAATAATTTCTTAAAAAATATTTATTCAAAGTATTAAAGATCTTATTCTTTCTGCATAGGTGATCATTCATTAAACTAGAAGAAAGGAAAATAATTTTCAATTAGATAAGAAAAATCGAAAAACACTGTAATCATGAAAGATTTAGGAAGACACAGGTGAAAGTGTTCCGTTCTCACACTGGAAGGAAACCATGTACTATAATATTCTACCAAAAGAATTGAAGGAAACCATGTACTGTAATATTCTTTCAAAAGAATAGAAGAAGGAATGCATCATGGTTATTATAAATTTAAAAGTCAAATAGGAAATACATTGCATTAGGATATTCCTAACATATATAAAGTATATTATTAAGTATTGTACTTCGTAATTGAAAATACTATTATACATCGACTGGCAATAATTTATCTAAAGGAAACTATTCTTTTTGAATAATAAATTGTTAAAGCAGAAAGGCCATAGATAAGAAATATTGAAAAAATGTCTTAATTTCGTAAATCTAAAGGAGAAGAAAATAATGCTGTCAGAAAATTAAATTCTACTGATCATCAAAGTCTTTCACTTGCTTTTTAAGATTTAACTGTACTTGTGCTATATAATTTCTAATAAGGATCATTCATTATTTAATGGTACGTTGATAGAAAAGAAATACTAAAAACATTTCTAGTATCTTTTCTTATCTATACAACAGAGAATATACTGTAGATTTTTCAATTTTACATGAGATAGTGTAACAAACTAATAGTTTCATTTCCTTTGTAGGGTTTTTTGTGCAATTTCTTAAATGAAAAAGAGATTAAAGGAATATTCTAGTAGCACAAAATTTGGGTAGAAAAGAAGAAATCTGTAGTATCATGAAGAAACATATCACACTATTATGCCACATTGTGGTGGCATTACATAATATAAAATGTATTTGTTGTTTCGTTTAACGATTGCTAGATAAATCTTTTTTAAATAATATGCTTATATATTTGATACCGGGTGTGATTTCATAAGTGAAGATACGAAATGAATTATTTACTACATATATCTATAATTTAAAGCGCAGAGTAGTGTTTTAATAGCTAATAATGTAACAAATTCATTGTAATTTTTAAGACGATGTCATACTATGATTGTACATTTAATATTACTTATTAAATATATTTTCTAAAAATATTTGTGCATTAGCATATTTTATTTACATATACGTAAAGTATAATATAATTAATTTAACTATCATTAATGAATTAAAATAAAATTTAAATGTTTGGCGAATTTTATAGACTCCTTGGAATAATGTAATAAGAGATAATTAAAAAAAAAAAAAAATGATAAAAATATCACATTATTCTAATTTTCGTCACAGTAAAATATCTTATTTAGGTCACTATTGAGAAATATTAATATTCTAATTTTTTGTGAAAAAATGATTATTTATATTCTCTTCCTTTTTTCTATATTCATAGAACTAATATTATAAAAGACTATAAATAATATTTAATAGCTTGGAAAAATATTAATGAATGTATTTATCGATATATATAATATATCTATATATACTGTGAAAGGCATTTAAATGCCACCCTCGAATCAAAATTTTGACGTTTTTCTGATTTCACATAGGAATCCATATGTTTCGGTATTTTAAATCCGGTATTTTAAATTTGTAGTAGTTTTGAGTAGGAAACGAGAGCGCTGATTGGTTGATAAATAGCCAATCAGCTCTTAATATTGCGCTGATTGGTTGATAAATAGCCAATCAGCTCTTAATATTGCGCTGATTGGTTGATAAATAGCCAATCAGCTCTCAATAGATGGCCTAGAAGAGCGCTGATTGGTCGATAATTAGCCAATCGGCTCTTAGTAGAGTTCTGATTGGTTGATGCTGGGTTGATTATCAACCAATCAGCGCTCTCGTTTCCTATTCTCTTCGAAGAGCTCTTGTATCATCCTGTGATCCTATTACTAAAATTTCATTTTTGTGACGTCACGACAAATTTAAAATACCGGATTTAAAATACCGGAACATATGGATTCCTATGTGAAATCAGAAAAACGTTAAAATTTTGACTCGAGGGTGGCATTTAAATGCCTTTCACAGTATATATAGATATATTATATATATCGATAAATACATTCATTAATATTATTCCAAGCTATTTACTATTGTTTATTAATGTTAATATTCTCCTATAATAAAATATTTTTATAGGACGTTTGTTTAAACAATTGCACAAAAATTAAAAGACTGCTATAATATAATCATAATTTTTATTTATTTCGAATATTATATGCTCATACATTTGCTACGAACATTTAAGCGACAATAGACACTTTTATCGATTATTAACGAATATTTTAATATTCTAATAAATTCTTTTTTTATTTCAATTCATTGAAATACATGTGTACTGGTTTAAAAATTACTTATTTATTAGTATACTTTAGATATTAAATTATTTCTATGTGATATTCTTTTCGATGAAAATTTCCAAACGTTACAAAAAATGTACATTAGTTTAAACAATTACATAAAAATTAAAAGAATACTAAAATGAGAACGTTATAATCATAAATTTAATTGTTTAGGTGGATTATTCTCTTTTTACACATGCGTAACGTTCGGAAAGTCATATAAACAACTTTCAATAAAAGTAATTAACATAGAGGACAAAGGCCCAGTCTGAAGGGGAATTTCGAAGAAGACAAAGCTCCGAACATATATTACGAACTTTTTAACAACAATAGACACTTCTATCAATTAATTAACAATTATTTTAATATTTTAATGCACTCTCTTTATATTTCAGATTTTTTAAATACATATCTACTGGTTTAAACATTACATACATATTAACGTACTTTCAATAGAAATAATTTTAATATATTTTTATTTTATGTTTCTTTAGATGACTTTTTTAAACTTAATTTCGTTACTGAATACTAATACACATAAACATAAAATTTACCGATTACTTTATAATGTTTTTTAATACCTTTTATGTATTTACAGATACCAGGGTGTAGTCCAAAATTGTTGAAATTAAATTTGCGGATGTATAAAAGAGATTGCATTGGATTCATTCATTTTATTTTTACAGTGCTAGAATAATATTTTTTTTCACAAGTTTCTTTTTTAAATCACATTTGCAATGGATAGATAATAGGCTCTTTCTTTCTGGAAAATCTAAAAATTGTTTAGAGAAATGTACTTTCTTTTTTCATTTACATATACTTTAATAAATGCCATAGAAAATAATTTAATTTTTACATGTTACATCTTTAATAGATAATTACATCTTTATAGTGTAGTTTTATGTAAACAATTGCATAAAAATTGCATAGATACTAGCATCAAACGCATTAATGCACTTTTCTTATGTTACAGCTGAATTAAATCCTCGAAGTCTTTACTGCGCAGGAACATTAAAATAATTACATAAAAAATAAAAGAATATTAAAACGAGAACGTTATAATGTTAAATTTTATTGATTAATTTTATTGATTTTCTTTTATACACATGCGCAACTTTCGGAAAGTCACATAAACAACTTTCACCAAAAAAACTTTAACAGAGGATAATTACTCAGATCAACGGTGAATTTCGAGGAGGAGGGATCACAGAACATATACTCCGAGTTTTTAAGCAACAATAGACACTTGCATCGATTAATTAACAATTATTTTATTGCACCAATGCACTCTCTTTATGTTACAGCAGAATTTTATCCTCCATGTCATCACTGCGCAGAAGCATTAAAATATATTACTTAAAATAGATAAAAATACGAAAATCATAACGTTTTATTCTTAAATTTTCTTAATTAGATTTATTATTCTTTTTATACACGTGCTCAACGTTCGGAAGGTCCTGTAAACAACTTTCACCAAAAGAACTTTAACAGAGGATAATTACTCAGATCAACGGTGAATTTCGAGGAGGAGGGATCACAGAACATATATTCCGAGCTTTTAGACAACAATAGACGCTTGCATCAATTAATTAACAATTATTTTAATATTTTAATGAATTCTTATTATAATTAAGATTGTTTAAACGCATATATATTTATTTAAATACTACCTAACTTTTGACGTACTTTAAATATTAATTAATTGCGATTTTATGTTTTAATAGATGAAAATTATACCTTTTCCTACCGAAGTCATCACTGCGCAAGAACATTACAAAAAATGTACATTAGTTTAAACAATTATACAAAAAATAAAAGAATATTAAAATGAGAGCGTTATAATGTTAAATTTTATTGATTAATTTTATTGATTTTCTTTTATACACATGCGCAATTTTCGGAAATTCACATAAACAACTTTCATCAAAAAAACTTTAACAGAGGATAATTACTCAGATCAACGGTGAATTTCGAGGAGGAGGGATCACAGAAGATGTACTCCGAGCTTTTTAACAACAATAGACGCTTGCATCGATTAATTAACAATTATTTTAATATTTTAATGAATTCTTATTATAATTAAGATTGTTTAAACGCATATATATTTATTTAAACATTACCTAACTTTTGACGTACTTTGAATATTAATTAATTTCGATTTTATGTTTTAATAGATGAAAATTTTACCCCTCCCCACCGAAGTCATCACTGCGCAAGAACATTACAACAAATGTACATTAGTTTAAACAATTATACAAAAAATAAAAGAATATTAAAACGAGAACGTTATAATGTTAAATGTTATTGATTAATTTTATTTATTTTCTTTATACACATGCGCAATTTTCGGAAAGTCACATAAACAACTTTCACCAAAAAACTTTAACAGAGGATAATTACTCAGATCAACGGTGGATTTCGAGGAGGAGGGATAACAGAACATATACTCCGAGCTTTTAGACAACAATAGACGCTTGCATCGATTAATTAACAATTATTTTAATATTTTAATGAATTCTTATTATAATTAAGATTGTTTAAACGCATATATTTATTTAAACATTATCTAACTTTTGACGTACTTTAAATATTAATTAATTTCGATTTTACGTTTTAATAGATGAAAATTTTACCCCTTCCCTATGAAGTCATCACTGCGCAAGAACATTACAACAAATGTACATTAGTTTAAACAATTATACAAAAAATAAAAGAATATTAAAATGAGAACGTTATAATGTAAATTTTATTGATTAATATTATTGATTTTCTTTTATACACATGCGCAATTTTCGGAAAGTCACATAAACAACTTTCACCAAAAAAACTTTAACAGAGGATAATTACTCAGATCAACGGTGAATTTCGAGGAGGAGGGATCACAGAACATATACTCCGAGCTTTTAGATAACAATAGACGCTTGCATCGATTAATTAACTATTATTTTAATATTTTAATGAATTTTTATAATAATTAAGATTGTTTAAACGCATATATATTTATTTAAACATTATCTAACTTTTGACGTACTTTAAATATTAATTAATTTCGATTTTATGTTTTAATAGACGAAAATTTTACCCCTTCCCACCGAAGTCATCACTGCGCAAGAACATTACAACAAATGTACATTTGTTTAAACAATTACATAAAAATTGAAATAATGTTAAAATCAGAACTTTATATAATTTTTATTTCTATTTATTAGAATTAATTTGTAATTACACTAATACATTATTTTAAATATTACATACTCTCCCATTACCGTATTTTGAATTAAAAATAATTTTAATACGAATTTATTTTTATGATTTTAGATGACTGTGTCTTCAGCTTGGTTGCGTTCTTGCATTATAACATAATTATAAACTTCTCCAAATACTTAGATTGTTTTTCAATTATTGTTACATAAAATTAAATATCAAACGTTTATTAAAATTTTATGATTTTTTTTAGAAACAATTCAATGGGTAGCGGGTGGATTTCTTCTTCGCAAAGGGCGCCATTTGTTAAGAAGGAATTTACTTCAGGGATGCGACCCTGCCCACGCGAGCCTTGATTCTATCTTTCTCCCAAGGATAGAATCATGTCCTACCCTTAGCTTTTTAAAGTGAAACGACCTATCTTTTTTTTTTATTTTTTTTATTTTACTTTGCATTTTTAACTCGCGATTTTGCAAGCATAGATGTGCACGTAGCATAGGAACTGAAACTGCATTAGAAGGGATGTCTACCATCGCTATTAGTAAGACGGGCCCAGGGATTAAGTTCTTCAAGCCTGCAGTAAATATAGTACCGGTGGGCAAACTGTACGTGCAGCGTAAGTTCCTCGTAATATAGATTAGAGTCAGTGGATTAGTCCAACCGGTGGGATACCACTTAAAAAAAAAACGTAAAAAGTTTCACTTTAAAAAGCATACTTTTCAACTTCTTCCCTATCCCTTTGCTTTTTTTGTTGCAGGTTACATAGGAGGATGACCACACCAGGACAGCACGAGGACCACACCAGGACAGCACGAGGACTTAGTTATAATAAGGGATAGTATAAGATAATTATTAGTATAATTAAATGTATAATTTCATTTATAATTACATGTATAATTTTAATCTATTTATTCTTCTCCCCTTAGCACATTACACGCGTGTGACATTTATATGTAATGTATTTTATTTGTTCACAGGTTACATGTTACTTCGATTCCATTCATGTTTTACTACTCTTTTATCATTTTTTTATTTGGTTTTCCATTTTTCTCTTCATTATCGATAGTAATTGTAAAGATTTTCCGAATAAAACTCTTAGGGTGGGGCATAAGAGTGGGGCTCATTAAAAATCATTCACAGGGTGATCATTTTCATTTCATTTTCTTTGGTTTCAATTTAATTCGGATGGGGACATCTTCAGGATGTACATCCCGGGTCTTCAGAAGCGGTTACCTCCTCGTGGTTAGACCTGGGCAATGGTATTTTACTTTCAGTATAATGTTTAACATATTTTATATGTTATGCATTCCATTGCAAGTAAAATCTAGCCAAAGACCGCTTGCAATAAACATTATAATTGTAATTAGTTTCTTTTAACTTCCTAATTAATACCATATTCTTTTATCCCTTTCCTTAGTTCCTTCTATCCATTTAATATACAGAAACTAATTACTTTATAATGTTTCTTTAATAATTCTTACATTTTTACAGATATTCCTTACCTTTAATTTCCCCCACCAACCATCAGACCTTCCCTATTTCTTTCACTTTCTTTCTTTTCCTTTATTTCAAGTATGCTCACATGAATTAGCATGCATTCAAGTGAGTTTACTTAACTTTTGAGGTGGAACAACTTTTAGATTTCCTTTTTTTTCGCGATTTGATATGCATAAAATATGCATTTAGCATAGGCACCGAAGCGACACTAAGTCGATTCGGTCGCTATCTGTTAGTCAGGCCTCACCGGTCCTGCCGTTAGCACTATGGTCGGTCGTCTTGTGAAGCCGAGGTTCCTCGTAATATATAATATTAAGATGCGTTGTTTTTTTATTCGCGATTTGATATGCATTAAGTATGCATTTAGCATAGGAACCGAAGCGACACGCGTTGGCGATTCGGTCACTATCCGTTAGTCAGGCCTCAACCGTCTGCTGTTAGAGTAATGGTCGATCGTCGCGTGAAGCCTAAGTTTCTCGTAAAAGAAATTAGAGTCAGTGGACTAGTCCGATCGGGGGGAAACCACTTAAAACAAAAATCGTGAAAAGTTCCACCTTAAAAGTTCTACTTTTCCCTATTCTTTTCCTATTCCTTTTAATATTTTCTTTTGCAGGATAAACTATGATGCCAAATTCCGTCCAAGAGAAGAAGGAATCGAACCTTAGGAGGACTGAGTTATGGTAAATGGTAGTAGAATATAATTATTTCCATAAGTAAATGAACTTTTTTAATTCGTTTATTGTTTCAGATAACAATTCCGACCAAGAGGAAGGGGATGTGGATTAGAAGATGGACCAGAAGTGGACTAAGTTATGGTAAATGGTAGTAAAAAATAATTATTTTTATAAGTAAATGAATATTTTTAATCAGTTTATTGTTTCATATAACCATTCCGTCCAAGAGGAGAGGAAAGTGGATTAGAAGATGATTAGAAGAGGACAGAGTAATGGTAAACGGTAATATAAAATAATTATTTCTCAATGTAATTGAAGTATTTTAATCCATTTATTGTTTTCCTCGTAGTATTGCACATGTATGATAGTTATTTTTAATGTATTTTCTTTATTTTTACAGATACCACGGATTAACCAAAATTATATACATTTATTTTATTATATTATAATTTAGGTAGATTGAAAATTATTAAATATAAATATTCGTAAAACTTGTAATTTCTGTATGTGCATATATTGAAATTATACTAAAGTGTATTGATTTTTAATAAAATCATTGATGTTACTTTATTTTTATTCAGATGGACTCCTCGTTTTCATTTTCTTATTCAGTTTTCAAATTTTTCTCTTCGTTATCGATAGTAATTGTAAAGATTTTCCGAATAAAACTCTTAGGGTGGGGCCTAAGAGTGGGGCTCATTAAAAATCAGTCACGGGGTGATCATTTTCATTTCATTTTCTTTGGTTTCAATTTAATTCGGATGGGGACATCTTCAGGATGCACATCCCGGGTCTTCAGAAGCGGTTACCTCCTCGTGGTTAGACCTGGGCAATGGTATTTTACTTTCAGTATAATGTTTAACATATTTTATATGTTATACATTCCATTGCAAGTAAAATCTAGCCAAAGACCGCTTGCAATAAACATTATAATTGTAATTAGTTTCTTTTAAATCCCTAATTAATATCATATCCTTCTTTCTTTTTCCTTGGTTCCTTTTATCCATTTAATATACAGAAACTAATTACTTTATAATGTTTTTTAATAACTTTTATATAATTACAGGTAGTCTTTACCTAGGATTTCACCCACCAACTATCACACTTTCCTTACTTTTTTCTCTTCCTTTCTTTTCCTTTATATCATATACCTATATATATATGCATATAATATTACACCTATAAATCATATACTATCATATATTATCAAAAAATACTGTATTTTTTGATAGTATTGTACCGTCATCGCTCTAAGTATCTACTCTCGCCATCTGGTGGTCTTGGTTCTAACTAAGATTATTGTGGTTTCGCGAAAAGTTGACTTGTTGCCAATATATGATTTCTACTTTACCGACCGATCATCAGTTTTCTCTCTCACTCGATGGAGGAAATCGTTGGAACCTCTCGCTTGTTTTCAAGATCACTTTTTTTAAGGGTTCGAGGTACAAGGATGGTGGCCCCCTTTCGGTTCTTTTTCCGTTTACATAGTTTAATTTTAAAAAGATTTCTTGAACACTATTGAATCATGTCGAAAGCCTATTCGAAGTTTTATTATTAATTGTTGAAAAAAACTGTTTAATTTTTTTCCTTTCGATATATCTTTTCGATGCTTAGTGAAACGCATGTTAAAAAGTCGCGTGCGGTGTGTGTTTTACGTCCCTAACCTAATATTTAGAAAGTTTTTGTGTTTAGTTTGGTAATTTTATTGAAAAAAAACTATGGCAATGAACGAAGATATTAATTTTGCGGAGCTTTGTAGGCTCTGTTCGTTAAAAGGGAGCCAACACTTACAAATATTCGATAAAGAAGGCGAACAACGACAATTACTTTATAAAATACGTTCTTGCCTTTCCACATCGGTAAGTTTCCTTTCTTTATTCATTCCTAGATAACATATTCGTATTTTTCTTTCATTTTTCAGATATATCTATTTCTTTTTTTAATTGTAAAACATCCAACTGATCGTTTATTCTTTTCCAATTATTTCTAATATCATAACTCATAAATTCATAATTAAATGGCTTTATCAGAATTTGTTATAAAAAGTATGTTAGGCAAAGGTTATTTATAATTGATCAAATTCAGCATAAGAAATATTAATTGAAAAAAGTATTATAAAAATGATCATTAAATGAATAGCCATCTGTTATCGGTAACGATGTTTAAATATTGAGCTTGAAATCATACGCTTTGGGTCAAGCTGATATGTTCTGTCTTAATGAAGACCACATGAAACTTGTTTAAAATGATTAGAACAAATTTAATGTTATTATATTTGTTACAGGTATCTAAGGAGGATCCACTTCCAAAAATAATTTGTCAGAAATGCGTTTCCAAATTGGATATGTTCTATGAATTTCGTATGACTTGCATGACTACGGAAACAATCTTGAAAAATTACGCAGAAAGTTTGAAGAATCTTGCTGTATCGGTAACCAATCAGGTGAGACAAAGACACGAGTTCTCTTTTATGCTGCTTCTTTTTTTATCTTTTATGCATATTTTCTTATCGATTAGATTACACTTAGTCTTTAATTTTATATACGTTGTTTGTTATAATTTTATACGATGTATAAAACTTTACCTTGTCTTTTAAAAATGCGATCAAATAATTCTAGAAACATGCATAAAAGGTTATCGGATTGAAATTCAAATTTACTTATCATTGATTCTGCTCCGATAATGATGAAGTTTAATACCGAAAAGAGATATTAGCAATGTTTTTATACGACGCATAAAAGTTTGCCTTGATTTTGTAAAAGAGTACGATCAAAAGAGCCTAGAAACCTATATAAAGATAAATGTACCGCTTGTATATACTTGAAAAGAGCATCAAAGGCAAAAATCTGCACATAAACATATTAATTTCATTGCCTGGAAAAAAAGAAAGGAGAGAAAAGAGGAGAGGAGAAGGAAAGTGGTACTCAACGACATTGCGCAGGGTTCACTCGTTCACGGGCCGTTTGTTTTATTATTGAAATGCATTGGGAAAGCGGCTTGTAAAGAATGAGGAGAATAAAAAATCCTGTAGTTTAAACTCGTAAAAAGAAAAGCTGTCTCTCTTTCTCTCTTTCGTGGTAATAGTGGTGGTTGTGGTGATGATTGTGGTGTTGTGGGACATGCTGCTGCTGCTGTGCTCTCGCACCTATGCAGAAAACGTGGAAGTCAGATTGAGTTGTGGTGGGAGAAGGTGAAGGAAGGAGGTGAGGAATGGGTTGGTGATGTTGTGTGGGGATGAGGGAGATGAGGAGGAGGTGGATGAGTAGGAGCAGGAGTAGGAGGAGTAGGAGGAGGAGGAGGAGTGCAAGGGCGCAAAAGAGGGCCGCTTATGCGATCGGTAGCCGGAGGTCCTTGATTCTTTCCCTCTTTGCCCTGCTCACAGAACACCCTCGTTTTCGTTCTATCGTTCGACCAAGCAGGATCTCGATAATTCCACCCTCACACAAACGCGTGAGATTTGTGGGTGGGTGGGTGGTCGGTAGGTAGGTAGGTAGGTTGGTGGATACACGCAGGAAGGGGGAGGTGAGTTGGATGACGAAGAGAGGGTGAAGGGGAGGGAGAGTTAACCGTCGTCGCGGCGCTATTGATCGGCCGTGGACTCTGCTAGGCTACGTCGTGCACGGAAAGCGAAAGTCTCTCCTTCGGCTCGTCGTTGTCTACGTTCCTCTTTCTCCCTTCTACTCCTCCACCTTCTCCTTCTTTTCCCCTTTTACCCATCCATCCATCCATCCATCCATCCTTTCCCTCATCTCCCCTTATCATGTCTGTTACAGTATTTATACTTTATCTTTGTCGGTGTTGGCTAGACCAACATGTGCGTTTTAAACGGACACATCGGTGGAAGTTTAAATAAGAATACTGAACTCGTTTCTCGGATCATAGATACGTGGACTGTAAAAAGAAAAGAAACGAAGAATCCAAAGAATCCCAAAAAAATGGTTTCAGGCTTGAAATATTTCTTTGTAATACACGTTTGATCAGTGAAGTTGAAATCTTCGTGACGAAATTCTCAAATGTATTTAATTCACGGTTAAACATTTCTGTATATATATAAATTCATATTTGGTCGTTCCTTTGATCTCTTTTGGTTTGAAAGCGTTTAAAATACGGCTGGTTCCCGGGCGGGCCGGACAGACAGACAGACAGATCTCCGTGCATCCTCTCCCTCTTTTCGTCTGCTCCGTTCCGAGCATCTTCCGATCGGCGTACCCTCTCCCTGACACCCTCAGACGGTCTATCTTTCTCTCTCTTTTTCTATGTTTCTTTCTCTCCGTCTCTCTTTCTAGTTCGGTCGTCCGATTTCTCCCGGGCACAGGTGCAGCGAGAAAAGAGGCCTGGTTAACTTGGCTATGCCGGCCCTGTATTTTCTCTCTCTCTCTCTCACACACATATTTACTTACTCACTCGCTCGCTTACTATTTTTCTCTTTCTCGACCCTTCGAAAACCTGTTTCGATTCCAGGGATAGCCCGGATTGCTCGCGATCGGTCGGCCTCGCTCGTAAATGCGTGTATAAGAGTAAGGTCTACAAGGAGTAATAAAGAAAGAAAAAAAATCAAAGGAAAGATCATCCAGACTCTCCTACATATTCCGTGTCTCCCTTTCATATTATCTATCTCTTTCTATTTCATGTCAGTGTCTGTGCTAACAATCCAGCACGTCGCCGTCGTTGTCGTCGTCGTCGTCGTCGTCGTCGTCGTCGGCCCTATGAGAGGAGAATGCTCGTCGAGTCTCCCTTTCTCTCGCCCTTCTCTTACTCCCTCTCTCAATGTCAGTGTCAAGGTCAACGGGCCGACGCACCGCGACGAAAACGAGACGCTACTGATCCTTCCCTTCGTCTTCGTCATCGTCATCGTCATCATTGTCGTCATAGTCAGCCCTTTCGTTCTGTGACAACCAACAGATCCCGTCATTTCCTATTTCTTTCTTTCTTTTTCTTCTATGACTTCACATTCGTTCATGCGTTTACTTATTCATACACACATGCATATGTACATGCACATATATATACACATAGGCATGCATAGATGATAGGGAAAGAAATCCCGTTGGAAGAACCGCAAAGCTGTCCTGGGGAAATGCAGAAAGTGCAAGTAAAATGCTTGACAGGAAACGTGAAGGACTAAGCATGGCACATACGTAAACACATGACATACACTCACACACACACACACATGTATATAAATATACATACACATATATCATATGTACTTCTGTATAGAAACCAAAAAAAAAATAGAAAGAAAGCAATGCAGAGTACGCACGCACGCGCGCGCGCGCGTACGTACGTACGTACGTGCATGCGTGGCCACCCATAAGTTCTTTGCTTCACTCATGCAGCTTAACGTACACACGCATTAACGCATCACACATACACACACAAACACACTTTACATACTCACGCAGAAGCTAGACGTGGCGTGCGACGCAGGCGCGTTTCTCTCTCACTCTTTCTCTCCTTCTCTCTCTCTCTCACTTACTCTTTAGTGGGGTGCATTCCGAACGGGGACCTTCCCCCCATTCGATATCGTTACGCGGCTGCATCCGTGTGTCACCCGCCATCTTCCCCTTCTCTTTCGTCTGCTACCTTTCTCTCTCTCTCTCTCTCTCTCAGTCTTCCTTTTATTTTGTTTGTACTACACATATATATATATCTCTCTCTTTCTTTGTATGTGGGCTACGTGTTATACCTTCCCTCTATCTCTCTCTCTCTCTCTTATTTTGGATGTGTCTACGTGTATACATTTCTCTCATTCTCTTTCATGGGGGGGAGCTATCTGTCTCCGTTTTATTTTGGATGTGTGCTATGGTTATACGTTTCTCCCTCTTTTTCACGTATATCTTTCTCTCTTTCACTCTGTTAGGTCGGTTGGTTGGTTGGTCTGTTGGTTGGTTGGTTGGTTGAGTTGGTTGGTTGGTGATATCCGTCTATCTCTGTTACTCTTGAAGAGGTTTGTCGGTGTTTCTCTTTCTCTTTCTCTTTCGAGTCTAACGACGACGACGCGCCGTTGGCGGGAGGGCGGGTGGTCGGGGTGGAAGAGCCAGTCGGTTTTTTCGTCTCTTTGTCCTTGCATCCTCCCGCGCCTGGAATCGGCGGGCAGCTCAGCGCGCGGTACGCTCTTTCGGAAGCCCTCTTTCCCTCTCGTAACGTCGTCGCAAGAGAGATTCTTTCGTCGCGTCGCGGAAAGAAGGGTCCGGTTCCCTCCAACAGTGTCGTCGTCGTTGGCTGGTGGTACTCCTCTTCTATACTCCTTTCTCTCTCTCTCTCTCTCTTTCTCTTTCTTTCTTTCTTTCTCTTTCTGTCTCTGTCTCTCTCATTCTCTCTGTCACCCTCTCTTTATCTCTCTTTCTCTCTTTCTTTAATCTTATTTTTCTTGCTTTTTCAAGTTCAAGGTACGAAAAGGAAAAATTCATCGAAATTTTTCTATTCCAGATAAATTCTTTCCTTCTCCTCCTACCACCGCCCCCACCCCCGACAGCATCCCCCTCCCCGGCCCCCTTTCCTTTTCTTTCCTTCCCCCTCTTTTTTTCACCTTTTTTTTTCTTTTTTTATTTGATACATTATCGAAAAAATTCGTTTACAAGAGAAGAAGAAGAAGAAGAAGCATAGTCATCGTCATCGTTGTCTCTTCTCATTGTTTCTCGTGAATTTGATTCAGTTAATCTCCCTCTCCCCATGTGAGTTTCGGTTACACCGGATTCGAATTTTCTTAAGTTTCTTCGTTCGTTCGTTCGTTCGTTCGTTCGTTATTCGGAAAGGGGGACAAAAATTTGAAGAAGTGTATTTTTGTCAATGTGCTATCAGGATTACGTTTTACTATCATCGATTTTGGATTTCAAAGGAATTTTCATGTTGATCTTTGGCCTCGATACAACAACATCTCGTACTTTGGATATCGCTGACTGGATCATCTAAATTTTTCTTACAACGCTATCGTTAGTATTTTTTTTTTTCTTCTTCTTCTATCATTTTTCATATCATTCAATCATGCAATCATACAATGTTGCATTAGAAATGGTGTTCTAGGATTGGAATCATTGATAATTCCATTCTTATTGATAATTTTGTATTTATTTATGATCGACAAAATTTGTTCCATTCGTTAGTTTTTATTGACCAATCACCGGTTTCGTTACGTTAAGAAAATAAAATGTTGATCGATGTTAGTACGAATGTTTCTTTTTTTTTTTAAATTGTTTAATCAATCGTACGAGTGATATACAATCTATTTGATTTTTCTATTTTGAAATTACGTAACGTTTGGATAATTAAATAAAATAGAATGATTGAAAATACTTGTTAATAATTGCGTTAGTTTTCATTTTTCTAAATTCAACAAAATATATGCATCTCATCGATTAATTTTGTTAATTGAACCGAAATTTCTTTATTGTTTCATATTTCTTTATTTTTATGATAAATTACAGATTAATCGATAATCTAAGAATAAAATAGCTAGCAAAATTTCCTATTATTTCTAATCATTCTTTTTATCGATCTAATCATTTATTTTAACCAATCGTCGATTATATTATTACAGATCGTAATTAAAACAAAAAAAAAATTGTTAATTAAGCTAACGAAAAATTTTCTTTTTTTTTTTTAAATATTTATTTAATGTCAAATATCAAAATCGTACACTCGGAGCGATAAAATAAGTTTGAACTTGTCCCCGAAAGAGGCACGGAAAAATGTTTGACCCTGTGTACGTTGTCGCTCTCTTCACCTCCTTCACCTCCTTCCCCATGTCTTTCTTTTCGGTCATCGTTCTTTTCCCGAGGACCTTGACGGCGTACACAAGCAAACGTAGCCATCGCGTATATAATATATCGGGACAACTACCAACGCGGTTCTTGACTTTTTCTCAGCTAAAACCTCTTATCGATCCGTGAGAAAGATAGAAAACATTTTTTCCCTTATATTTTTTATCATTATTCTTACGATTAACGAATTAATCCTTAATCATTTGTTATTCCATTAATATACGAATTATAAATACACGCTGATTTATTTTTATTTTATTTTATTTTATTCGTTAATTATTATTATGTTATTTTTAGTAGTTGCACGTGCAACAATTAAAAGCCACGTGATCGAATATAATATAATTTTCAATTTAAAAAGAAATATCATTTGTTTATAAATCAGATTTTTAAAATTTTATTATTTTAAGATATAAAAGTATTAACATTTAAGGAGAAGAAGTTTAAATAAATAATAAATTCTCATTATTTTTCATTATCGAGTTTCTGTATATTATATTTTTGGAATTATCGATGTTTAAAATAGCTCGTAAAGATTAAAGTGATTCACGTATTACGTCGATCGTCTGCGCGGGATTTTTAAACGTCGTAAAATTTCATTTCGTTGAATATATTGTTTATTAATCCCTATCGACGTTTTATCGCTCGTTTTTCAATAGGATTTATTATAAATTACTCTGATAAATCCGAATAGTTCGAATCTTCTTAAAACGACGATTCCTTTTTATTTGATTTTTTGATCAAATGTTATTGCGAAACATTTTGTTTTTTTTAAGATAATTAAATAATATAAATTTGACGATTAAATTTTAACCCTGACGCAACTTTAACATTTCATTTCGCAGGCTAACGACAAAGACAAGATGTCAAACGGTGCACAACAGCAAAGAACGGCTTACGTGGAAGCCCATGCTGCAGTCCAGCAGCACATGGCACAACAAGCCGCCCAAGCGAGACTGACAGGTCCTGGTCCACCTACTAACCCACAGGTTCCTAATCCTACATTCACTTTACCTGACGATGGTCTCGGATACGACGACGGTGTTCGTGTTCTTCGTTCTATCGGCACTTGGTAAGGAACTTAGCTTCATCGTTAGCTTCATTGTAAACATGAATTTATAATCATAAATCATATTGGATGAAGCATTGCTATAATTATTCTTATTGGTTTAAATAGGTCACCTGATTACTCGGCAGTGATGAGACCAGGTGGAGTGATGCCAGCATTTCCTGGCTCAACAGAACAACAATTTCCAAGTTCACGAGCCCCCTCGATCAATCAACCGCTTCGAACGACCAATAACGTAGGAATACGTCCAGGATCGGTATCCAAAGCCACCAATACCGGTGAACCCAACACAAAAGCATTCGCATGTACCGTATGTGGAAAAGGTCTGGCTCGTAAGGATAAATTGGTCATTCATATGCGCATACATACCGGAGAAAAGCCCTATTCCTGCGAGGTTTGCGGTTAGTACCTTCAAATAATGACATTTATCTTCATCCCTATCACATAGATACACCAGTTTACAATTTTATTGCGAGAATGGGTATATATTTGTAGGTAAAGCGTTCGCTCGTAGAGACAAATTGGTGATACATATGAACAAGCTTAGACATAGGCCTGGAGTTACGCCATTGTCTACCCCTACGGCACCTAGTACGGATCAACAACAGCAACAACAACAACAACAACAGCAACAACAGCAGCAAGCGTCGCAACAGCAACAACAACAACAACAACAGCAACAACCACCTCGTCAAGACACTGTTCATAAATTAAAAGAAGAACCTGTTAGTTGGGCTTGCGAATTATGCGGCAGAGCGTTAAGTACGCGAGAGGAGTGGATGCAACATGCTCGGTAGGATTCTTGAAATCCTAAAAACAATGATACGACACACTTCCTTATAATATTCCCAACATCTTTGACAATTTTCTTTCTCGTTGCAGGTCACATTTGGAATCATCCCCAGTACCGCCGCAACACGCAGCCCCTTATTTTCCTGCCTCGGTTCCGCCGCCACAGCCGTACTCATCGGAAAGGCACTTTTGTTTGATGTGTCGCACGGATTTCACGGATAAAGCCGAATTCATGTTCCACGTTCGCTCTCATTTTGAACCACACGGTAGTCAACAAACTCAACAACATTCTAGTGGAAAACAAGGAAGTGACCCGGCAACTGCTGAGCTGATTGCTCGTGGTCTGGTTGATGCCTCGGGTATATGCAGCTAGAACTACACCGCCTCATCATGTCGTTTTACCGTCGATCCGTGTCTTACCATAGTACAAGTACTCCATTGAATCTCGACCAGAACTCGTGCGTAGATTTGTCATGCGTTATTGTAATTATAATGGTATATACCATTTATATATATTTACATAAACCATACTAAACATCAACATACACCATATTACACACAAACACATACACACATCATGCATACACAGGACGTATATATAAATATATAAAAATCAGTCTTTTAATTACGAATATGAACAAGCAACCGAACGCTTGTTCAATTTTTGGAGGCAATTTTTTTGTCGCTATGCTTTATTATTATCTTCTTATTATGGTGAACAAATATTTTGAAAATATTTTTCAATTATTAATTATTTCATTTATTTGTGCTCTCATTGTGCGTGTCGTAGACACCCCAACAGCTAAATCCGTTGTACGCGGGATGATGATATTGAAGTTTGAAGTATGAATTTGAGAAAATAATTAGTAGCAGTAATAATTATAAATATGATAATATTAATTATAACAATTACACAGTAATAATATTAATAATAATAATAATAATAATAATAATAATAATAATAATAATAATAATATTAATAATATTAATGATAATAATATTGATAATATTTAGATACTAACGCGATATATCGACACGTTGGGAGTTATTGCTACTGCATCGGTATTTAAATGTAATTTCTTAAAATAGATCTACGTTCCTCTACGTAAAATAAGCTTCTCGCTATCATCCTCAGCTATTATTGCAGTATCATCAGCTTTTAAAAAGACTCATTACCGGTCCGTTCAACTCAGTGCTGTTCCTTGCGAGTAATATACTCTTTGCGCGTGTTTCGTTTTAATCTATTTTTTTATCTTTTTTTTTCTTTTTAAATATTAATAAATTTTGCTATCGTGTCTCAAATAATTTCTAATTTTAATCTTTTCAATTGGTGGATTGTTATTTTTATTTTTACGAACTGCTACTTCCGATCGATTTTTAGATCATAAATATCTGTTTTATATTTTCAAATAAATTTTATCTCGATCAACAACAACATGTGTCCCGAGTTATTACGAAGGAAAAGATTGAGAATAGCATGAAAATATTGATATCATTCAATTAGTTGTTTATCGCGTACAAAAAGTAATATTATTAATTAAAAGTATCACAGGGAGAAGTTGGACAGGTTTAAATTCTTTTAGAACGTTGTATCGATCTTATTAAACGTTTCATTATTATTCTTATATTTCTTAAAAATAAACTACTTAACATTTTACAAATTATTATATCCTAAAACTGTTATATTCAACACACGTAATCAAAACAATACTCTATTGTTTGATTTGAATATAAATTTTATAATATAACTATTTGTAAAAATATTGAATCCAATTAACTTTTTAAAAATATAAGAAGTTTTCGTAATATTATGTAAAAGATTATGAAAATTAACGATTGAATTGTTGAAGAAGTTCCAATGAAGGGACGAAACGTTCCAAAAGATTTTTAAACTGTCCAACTTCCCTGTGACACTTTTATTAATAATTCATATTATTGTTTTTTTAATCCTATTGTTTATTAATTTTAAATGTAATTAAACCACGAGATAAATGGGGGGCTTACACGATCGTGTACTTAATAAGAGAATATTATACAGAGATCTAAACTTCAATTGTTAATATTTTAACAAAAGGAAGTATAAATCGTAGTTCACAAAATTGTAGTTTTTATTCGATCTTCGAATTGTATTTAAATACATCGATGGCGAATCATTTTTTGCTTCTTACTTTTTTATTGCTTTTATATCGAACGAGATAGTAAAAAATTTTATATTTACAAGTTGGAAGATAAACATTTTGTTTTTAATGTGTAAAAAGTGGTATAATAATTTAATCAAAATTGTTTTAATTTTTATATGACGATTTTATCTCGATAAAATGATTTAGTAATTTATTTTTCTTTTTTTTCTTTTTCTTTTTCTTTATAAATAATTTGTTCTGTATGGCTAATAAATACGTGAGTCGGTGAATAGAAAAGTTTTGAGTCTACGTATAACAATATAACGAAACTATTGTTTCTATATTAGTTTAAAACTTTAAAAAAAAAAGAAAAAAAAAATTCCACCCATTTATTAAGAAATTTATTTTTATTAATAATAATCATTAATAATAGTTTAAACATTATAGAATATTTACGGGTAGTGTATTTTCGTATACTTTTACTTCCCCCCCGTGAGTTATGGGATTCGCTATCATTGGTCCATACATATTGAATAATTTATAAGCATAATTCTTACATCTAAGGAAAAATAATAAATGAAATCTTGTCACGAGGACAATAATTTAATAGTTTCAACATTTTTCGATTAATCTTTTCTTTTTTTCTTTTTAATTTATTAATCATTTATTAAGTAAACATAAATAAATTTCGCAATGGTTAAAATAATTCATTTTTTTTTTTTAATCATCGAATATATAAAAACAAATGATTAATAATATTGAAATTATTTTATTGTACCCTCCTGACATCGCATCATTTACAAATTTTTGTTTTAATTTTATTCTTCGACGAATGTGCACAAATTATGTGCCCGTAATTATCTGAAATAATTAAAAGGCATTTATTGTGATTCGTTGAAAAAAAATATCAAATACGAAACTGTAAATGCTTTTTTTTTAAATGATCTTGATTTTGAATTATCAAATACTTAAAAATTTATAAAACCAAAAAAAAATAATTAAATACGTATAAATATTTAAGTGTTTGTATATGCGTGTGTGCGAGTTGACAAATTTCGAGCCTACTATAGTTAATCATTTTTTTTCTCATATGTACGAATTATTGTATTTAAATTTATTTTACCACCTTTCTTTTCTCTCTCTCTCTCTCTCTTTTCCTATAATTGTTTTTATTTTTGAATAATACTTTTATTTCCTTTTATTAAACTAACGTTTTATTTCTTACACAATCTTCTAAATTCATTTTATATTTCGCATTCATTTTATAATTATTATTATTTTTCTTAAATTTTAAATTATTAATTTAAAAAAAGCGAACTGAATTTCATCTACGCGTCATTGTTTCTTATAAACAGAAGGAAAAAAGCAAAAAAAAAAGAAGAAACTAACAGTTGTCTCGTATAAAAATACGTTTTTTTTTATTTTTTTTTTTTTTTTTTTTAAATAAATCGATGTCACGCGCAGTTAATAATACAGAATTCACAGATATAATTAATAAATAAATGACTGCCATAATCCACGATGAAGAAAGACAAGAAATGTATACACTCAAATATACCTTTATAAAATAAAACGCGATTAAAAGTAACGTGAAATTATTTTTTTGTATTTTTTTTCATCTTTTTTTTTTCCGATACTTTCTCTTCGTTATTTTTTTTTTTCTTTTTTTTCAGCAAAACAACTCGTCGTTCGCAAGGACGACGACGACGATGGTTGTAAGTGGAGTAAAAGAAAAAAAAGAAAAATGTTTAATAAGTGAAATGATAAAAAATTTCCCACGACGATCTGCAACGTGACACAACGAATGAACGAACACGTACACGTACACATACACATACACGTACACGTATACGTTTGCATGCTTTGTTATGGTATGCATTTCTTTTCGGCCCACCTAACTGAGAACTACCGAGTTCCTGTTTCTCTGAAGGAGGTGGTTCACCTTGCCCACAAGCCGCACCCCTCTTGTCATAAGTACTTCAATATTTTTCCAATCTCCTTCGTCACTATGACACTCGTTTCGTATCGTTTCATTTCTTACACACAGCTTTTTTCTCAGTTTTAAGATAATTTGTTCGCATTTTTTCATCAGGGTCACGTTTATATTTAAAAAAATTACATTATTTTGAGGTTTCAATATGTTCGTTAATCAAATTCGTATATAAACAATATTTGTTGTTTCAATTAGTTTATTTGAAATATTTCATTGTTCATATACAATAATAAAATTAACATTGCATTATGTTATGTTAAAAATAAATTAATCCAAACGTGACACTCGGTTTAAATTTAAATTTAAACTTTTCAAATATCGATTATAGTTTTTTGAAAAATTATTTTCTTTTTTCCAGACCTTGATTTTAGGAGAAATATATATTATTAATTAAATAAAATATATTATTTAAAAGTACGTGGTATAGATTGAAATAAACAAAAATTCAAATGACAATAATTATTAAATTTATTTCTATGGTTTTTTTATTTTAGTAAATGTAGTAAATTTAAAAATGTGACCCCCCTCCTCTCTCTACCCCCATAAGAAAGTTCTAAGTTATTCCAAGATTTGCATTTAATACACTATATGTTAAACGTGACCCTGATTATTATTCACGAGTCAACAAATGATTTCTCACTTTCCTTCCGCTAGTTTCTAACGGTGCCTCACATGTGTCCTTTACTTCATCTATTATATTCAATCATGATAAATGAAATTAGATATTGAAACAAGATTATAAACGTTTATCATTCGTCACGTTGAAAGTTTAGATGTCTTAATAGAATACGTTCCAAGTTTCATATTTTCAATTTCATTCAATTCGATTCAATTCATTCATTCAAATTCAATCTAAAAAATATTACGCAATACTAAATTTTCTTACGAAGTATCATGTGATTTATTTTAATAACATTTGAATTAGGAATGTCGGACAAGCATCGTGATATATCGTGCAGTTTACCTAGCAATGTGTTCGTAGATGAACATAAACGCGTTAGGTTCAGAAAGTTCCCAGGAGTGTAAGTAGTTCATTACGAAATCTTGGTAAAAGGTTACAGGATGAAAGTGAGTTTGACCTGATGAGAAAGAAAGAGAGAAAGAGAATGGTAATCCTAGGAATTACAGGCGTGGTCTTTGAAAATTACAAACCAAAAATTCGATATATTCGATTCGTTTCAAATTGATCTGAATAATGTAAAATAAGAATGCAAAAAATAGAAACCGCGTATGAATAATAAGTAGAATTATATAATTCTCTGTAATAACATAGATTTTTCTTAATCAGTTAAGATCATGTATCAAGGTCGTCGTTGTTGTTGCTGTTGCACTCGACTGATTTCTCAACGATACGTTTGCGCATAATAAAACTATTAAGTATTATACTTAGTGTTAGTATTTCTAATTAGAATGAATCTTATTAGTTAGATCTTTTTAACTTTTGCTAAAGGTGTAAGAAAATCCATCGGGTGTCCTGTTGAAACTAAGTTTACCGGGCGGATAGAATCTGTTGGGTGATGCTGGTGGGTTTGTAATATCGTTGTATCTTTGAATAGGTGTTCCTGGCACGGTAGGTTGATATTGTGGTCTGGGGCTAAACGAGGGTATAGATTGGATTTCCGGTGATGTGTATCGTGCCTGTGGACGATATTGATATTGGGGTTGGGGTTGGTGGGCTTGATAGACGGCTCGTGGGTCGTATTCCGGTTCAGCTCGTGTTTGATACTGGGTGGTTGGAGGAGCTGGCCTATAAACTGGTGGCGGGGGAGGTGGAGGAGTCCTATAAGCTGGTACTTGTGCTGCTGGTGGTTTATAGTCAGGAGGATTATACTCTGGTAATGGCACGTACTCCGGTTGCGGTGGTGTTTGTGCTGGTGGTACAGGAATATGATCACCACTTGCCTATTCCCAGATAATAATGCATAACATTTAAATTATTTTGTCTTTTGTTTTGTTTTGTTTAATCGTAAGAGGAGGGGTCTTACCTGAAAACCATTCTTTCCAGCTGTGTAAGTTACTGTACGCCTTTGTCCAGTTGGGTCCACGTAAGAATAGGATCCACGACGGTCACCGTTAACGTCACTTTCTTCTTTAAATTCAACACCATCTTCTTGAGTGTAAGCTGCACCAAAAGTCCCGTCACCTGATAAATATCTGGCATCGCTTAAGATTGCTGCTTGTTGGTGTTCCCGTTGATATTGACAACTTGTTAATACGGCAAAATATGCCAATGATATCTAAAAGAAAAAAAAAGAACAAGTTTTTAAATATTTAAAAAGATATATTATTTTTATATTACAATAGAAATATATTTTTTTTTTAAATAGTATGTAATATAATATATAAAGGAAGTAACTTACGAGAGTTTGAACAACGAACATGTTGAAACTTTGATGGAAGGAGAGAAGAATAGGAGTGATCGCAGAATAACTGAAACTCGTCGTTTTATATACCAGATCCGATCTCGTACCCCTAAAAGACCTTGATGCTCGCCCTCGCGTTCGCCAACATGCACTTTGCATCTCCTGCCCCTTCGACGATGCACCGAGAGTGCATCGCAATTTTGCAATTGAATTTTTTGTCATCGTCGGTAACAAATCTATTAAAGTTTTCTTCCATACCGACGTAGGATAACGTAACGCTTCTTTATTACCGACATTTCGGTCGGTATAGTAGAAATCTGTTTAACCACAGGAGAAGATAAAACAGGAATCCGTCGAATATTTTTGGTTTTCATTCAAGCGTAGAATCAGTACGCAGGAAAGAAAACATTTTTGTTTGTTCTTTTATATACGAGATGTATCTCGAAATGGAACGTTTGCGTAATTACATTCTCCTCGTACGTCGTCGTATCCTCTAATCTTTGCGAAATCAATGTTTCGATCTCGATCTTTTAAATGAATCTCTTACAGCAGGTATCCTTTTAAGAGATTGTAAAAAAGAATGACGAAACTTTGAGAGAGAGAGATGGATTTACGATTAAACGTTAAGTTCCATACGAATAGAAAAAAAAATCGATCCCATTTCTCATACTTATTTGAGAATACTAAGTTATTAAGTTACTTTTTCGAATGTAATAACATACTAAATTATGTTCTTTATTATTCCATGCATGGCGGAATATTCACAATCGACTTTCACCGGTAGACACACACGTTCTCTCGTTAAATATTCTCATTTTTCTCTTTCGGCTGAGCAATTTCACGCGGATTTATCGGAAATATATACGTTTCCGTGGTATCGACGGTTCTCATAATAAAAAACACGGGTTATCTGCTTTCCGCAATAAATGATCGTAAAAGTAAACGCACGAAGAAATTGATTATATGATTTTGATAGCGTCCTGGCTCGGTTTACCGTGAAATTTCATGGCCGATTTTGAAGAATCCTTTGTGCACTAGCGTGAACTCCTCCTAATCGTTTGGTTTGTCTCATTTACGCGAACTTGTTGACTTAATTGTTAAACATAAATATTATTTCAGATTATACTTAAATATTTTTCTTATATAAAAAGATTTGTATTATTTAATAAAATTATTAGGGAAAATTAAAAGGGGTTGTTTGTTAGCAAATAAATTATTTGACCGGTCCGATTAATTTTGATTAGAAAAATTCTACAATATTGTATAATAATAATAATAATAATAATAATAATAATAATAATAATATCGCGTGATATATTATAATTATTAAGTTTGGATTATTTGAAATATTTTTCACTTATTAAAAGCGGAAGAACGTTGTTCGTACGGAGAAAGGAAGAATTTGCGTCACGGATATGAACGTGCCTCTCGAGATAAGGAATAAAGGAATCGTTTCCTTGAAATATACGATTATTACTTACGTCCGATTTCAATTGCGAGCCAGGCCCATGTTAGATTTAATATATGTCTTGTCTATATGCAATATATTCGATTTAAATTTATTATTTAAAATTACTATTGGGGATATAAAAAAAAGGGATAAAGAATAGAGTGATCTCATCGTGACGATAGATTCAATTATATTTCTCAACAAGATAGTTTTTAGTAAAACGAAAAATTGTTTTTGTTATATGTCGAGCTCAAAACTTTTCAACCCATCCATGTATAAAATCCCCCCCCCACTCCAAAAAAGAAATATTAATTCGACAAGACAATTAATTAAAATTGTTCAAATATTTAATCGAAGTATTGAATAAATAAATCGTACAATTGTCAATGAAATAATTCGTACAATTGAAATGAATTTTCTGAATAAAAAATATTGCTCAATAATTGAGCAACTAATGTGAAAATATGAATCATCTTCTTTCTTAACTTTTGTGTTATAAAACGTATGCAGGAATGGGTTTGTAGGGTTGGTGGGGCTAGGGGAAGGGAAAAGGTAGGATGTAATAAAAAAAAAAAAAAAGAAAAAAAATAAGAGTGAAAACGAAGGAGGGGTTTTTTTTGTAACAATTTACGATTCCTCGTTGAAACGTTTGATATTTTTTTGTCCTCTTTAAAATATCGTTTCTTAGATAATGACGGCCAATGTTTCAAGTTTAAAATACAACAGTGTCGAATATGTAATTATCGATAGTTAAGAAGGTTAACGATGAAAATCATAGGCACACCTATTTTTTCATCATCATATGGTGGTTTCGTCATAATGTATACGAGTTCAGGTAAATTCTCCATTCCGGATCTATTTATTTATTTGAAGTATTACGAGAAAAATGACGAGATAGGATTATTAAACTATTCAATTATCTTAATAAATTTTCATGGTTAAAAGAGCTTAACTTTTTAGCTACGTTTAGTAATCTATACAATTTATATTAGCATTCTTAGATTTCACTTTCACGTGTAGATGAAATGAAATTAAACGAAATCATTTCATCTCGTTTCTCTTCTTGAAATTTCAATTAAAAAGAAGAAGAAGAGGAATAAAAAAAGGAAGAATAATTAACCTAATCGTCGATCATTCGCATTGAATTAATGTACCATAATAAATTGTGAATGAGCATTATTCAACGAAAGAAACAATTCATTCATCATTCATCAAAGTATACCCCTTTCAAACAGGTACAGGTCCAAGTATAATAATTACAAAAACTTCAAGATTATAATATCAAATCAAATCGAAAATCCAAATGTTAACAATTTGAATGCTACAATAAATTCACTCACGTCAGCCGACCTGTTTAAAACCAACAACACTTCATTGCGTAATCATTTATCTCTCTAAACAATAAACGTTCGGGAACATTTACCTTCACGGATTTCTGGAAAAATCGATAAAGTCGCGTAAACGAATTATTATCATCGTTTGACGTTTACAACTGCTGTTCTCTTTTTAATGACCACGAGATAATAATTTTAGTATCTAATTTTGTTGAAAGGGAATCTAAAAAGAAAGAGAAATAAAAAACAGGAGGGGGCCTAGGACAGAGAATAAAGAGAGGAAGGAGGAGGAGGAGGAGGAGGTTGTAGGGGTAGGGGGATAGGGGGAGGGGGTGCTTCCTAGTGAGATTTTATAATAGAATTACAACATAGTCTCTCGCGAATTATCTTCGACGTTTAAACCAATAATATTCTCGAAGATTGTGTGTGTGTGTGTGTGTGTGTGTGTGTATGTATGTGTTGGTTGTATTCGTTTTCTTTCTCTCGTTTCAGTCTCTTCCCTGTAAAGGTGGAATGAGTTTGAAAAGTAGACAGGCAGCTAGCTAGCTGGTAGCTGGTTGGTCTGTTACGTGCAATTACATTGGTCATCTATATATCATCCCTGGGAGGAGAAACTATATAGTAGTCGGATTCTTCGTAGTTTGGTTGATTCCTTCGCGTTTACTCGAAGTGTTCATCCACGTACATCTCTGCTCTCAACGAATTACCTTTCACTCTTTTCTTTTCTTTTTCATCTTTGTTTTTCATTTTCATTTTTTCTTACGTTCATTCGATCGATTCAAAAGTGAGATCCAACATGATTTTATTATCCGTGAGTGTGTTGTTGTTACTTTTTTTTTTTTTATTTAGATTATATTGTGATCAATTTTATTGTACGATATTTTACATAGTTTTTTTATTTCTTTTTTTTCATTTTATTGTTTTAAATTATTTTCTTATTTAATATTGTTATATGGTGGAATTATTATTTGGTTCGTTTTTCCTTTTGTCGAAAAAGAAGTGATTTTTTATTACTTGTATTTGAATACCAGTACAGTTTTGGTAATGATTGTTTCACGTTGTTCATTCGAACAAACGTGTTTTTGTTAAATTGTAATCCTTGTTTCATTTCTTTTTCTTTTTTGGTAGAATTATTCTCGTTCGAGTGAGTTGAAAATGTTTTTAATCCAACGTAGAAACAATTTTCTTGTTTTTTGATATCAAGTTGAGTTTTATTTTTAAAAATTTGACCCAATAATTGATTTGTTATTTCTATCCTTTTTTTCTAGGTATTTATTTTAACATTAGTTAGCACTGTGTTAGCTCAAACCGATAATTCGACTCGTTCGGTTCGTGCTCCTCAAGGTGCACAACTCAACTACGATGATCCAAGCGGTTAGTTTTTTATTTTTTCTCTTAAAACATTTAAAACAGTTTGTGTTATAAACCAAAAATAATGAAAATAATTGATATAAAACTTATTATTACTATATTTCTATTCAAAAAGATCTTACATATGAATCTTACATATATATTAATTATATATACTATAAAACAGATTAAAATATATTGCGTACCATAATTATTATGAATATTGAATGATTTCCTACATTTAAGGCTCGAAAGTGAACTGGAAATTCTACGCACCTTACAATCAACAACAACGCGCTCACCTGGAGAATCCTCAACGAACCCAACGAGCCGAGACTGCGTTAACTCAAGCGCAAATCCCATCAGCATCAAATCAACATCATCATCAGCAACGTTTGGTCCAGTCTCATCATCAGCCAACGCAAAATTTAATATCAACACAACCGGAATACAAATCATACGCATCGGTACCAATACATATTAAAGAATTGATACTTCAGACGTATCAACCACAACGACCATACGTTGACCCATCGTCATTTATCTATCAACAAAGTGAACCACAAATTCAACAAACTAATGCCCGTGCTGATTTTTCTCATTCCAATCAATACGAAGCACCCGCTACGAAATATCAATCGATCGATGACAACAGATCTGCTTCTACGAATTATGATTACAACGATGGTTTGACTAAATCTCAAGGAAGAGTCGATTATAAACAAGATTATGATCAACATACTCAAAATACTCAACAACTTCAACATCAACAGGCACAAATTCAGCACCAACAACAACAACAACAACAGCAACACATTATTGGTATTACTGTACCGGTTGAAACTATGCCCGTTCAACCAGTACCTAAATTGGTCATCGACAAGAACATGCCGCAAGAAATTCAACAGTTGTTACAGTACCAAGCTCAGATACCCTATGATGTCATAGCTAACAGAATAACTTACAGACCAAAAACCCTGTTCATTCCTAAACCGATTCCGGACGACTCCAAAGGATCCTATTATTACAAAAGTAAGATTTATTTCATGAAGGATGATAACGTTGACGAAATTGAGAACACCAAACCGGTCGAGGAAAGTCAACAACATTGATGATCCCTAATTTTTATTTCGTTATTTTCATTGATTTAAATGTCACATTTTGTTTTGTTTTTTTTTTCTTTTTTTTTTTTTTCAATCGAACGACGACATTGGGCAATCATTTTTTGATCGCTCAATTATTTTTTTTTTATTTTATTTTATTTTTTCTTTTCATAGTTTCTAATTTTATTTAGGAATAAGAAATAAACAAAGAGAAAATGATTTCCGCTCGTGTCGTTGTCTCTCTCTCTTGCGAGATTCGTAATTCCTTTCGAATACTTGCTTCCCCCTTTTCTTTTTTTTTTATTTCTTTCTTCTCGACTTTCACAAAAATCATACGATTGACGTTACGAGAACGTTAATTAAATTTGAATGAACATCTAATCGTTAATTAAATTTAAAATTATTCAAACGTTTTGTCAAATATTTTTCTAATAACATTCCTTCGTAATTTTTTATTTTATGTATATTAAATAAACAAAAAAAATACAAAAGAATATTATAAAGATATTATTATGATTATTTTTATTATTATTATTATTATTATTATTAATGGTTAACATTTCTCCGGATATGAAAGATAATGTAAAACGATCTACTTTCGTATGGCCTTCATGGTCTTTGCAAATAAGTTTATACCACCATACTCACGAGTTTTCTTACACGCAATTCTACCACTTTCGTTTTTACTGTTCACCAACAATACTCGACACTTTTCTAACACTCTCGTGTTCCATAATTTGTTCTCGTTTTGTTGTCTACCACATGCCAATGGCATTTGTGGTTATTAGATACACTTAGACAAAATTTATAATTGTTTTGTCAAAGATACGCTTTCCAGTTTTTATTTTCTCTCTCTCTATTCGAAAAGTTTAATTTTACTTTACTCAATTTTTATTTTATTTTATTTTATTTTATTTTATTTTTTTATATATTTTATATATATTTTATTTTATTTTATTTTATTTTATATATATTTTATTTTATTTTATTTTATTTTATTTTATTTTATTTTATTTTATTTTATATATTTTATTTTATTTTATTTTATTTTATTTGACCAATACAAAATTTCTTTCCTATGATTAAAATATTTTTTTCTTAATTATATTTTAATATCTTTTTTTTTTTGGATTAACAAAACATTTGGATTTAAACAAATAAATTGATTCTCGATTGAAATTAATTTCAGATCATTCGAATCGTTTTTGTGTCCTTTTTGTTTTTCTTTCTCCATAAAAACATTTCTGAACGAAGAAAACTAATTTAATTACTTTTTATCTTCTGTTTATTTACTTATTTATTTATTTATTTATTTCGTTTTTTATTTTCAATTTAAATAAATAAAAAAATCAATGACCAGATATTATTGACAGGTAATTAAATTAATTGAATCTACGAAGAAATAAATAAAACTATTACTTTCCACGAGATCAAGTAGATTATATAAAATTGAATTGGATGTTGACACAGCAAACTGGTATGTTTATAGATGCATCTTATGCATCTTGTGCATCATTATGCATTGTAACCTTTGAATCGTATGGGAAACTCGCATCCACGCGACATTCCACAGGATGATTTTATTGCAAATTTATCTACTCTTAACTATCACTTTTATTTCTTTAACATTTATCTTGCTTATCGATACTTCAATCGATTTAAAATAAAAAATTAGAAAAAGAAAAAAAGAAAAAAAAAAAGCAAAACTTCAACGCTACTTCGAAAATGTTTGTCCTCATTTTATTTTATTTACTTTTAATTCTTTTTTTTGTTTTTTTTTTTTTTGAAATATTATTCGAGCACAAATCGTAAAATGAGATTACCTCAGGAACGGAAACTTTCGAACTGCATTGAGGAAACTTTCACCGTGCACGACTATGTCGCATAAGCCTCTTTTAACGAGTTACTATTGAAAAAAAAAAAAAAAGAAAAGAAAAGAAAAAGGAACCAACTAGACTAATCGTAAGAAAAATAAACAGAACAGAACAGAACGTGTTGCAAAAAAAAAGAAAAAGAAAAAGAGAAAGAAATTTTCTTCGCAATTTTTGTGACTCTCAAAAAGTGCATCGGACAAACAAATCAAACGAAAATTGCACGCGTGCAGTAAATTGCATGGAAATATTGAAGCTTTTTGTTGCATAACAAAAACCAGTAATTTAATTGGATAATAATCTGTAAAATTCGATAATTCATTTCACGGAAACTTCTCGCACACCCACACAAGTATGCCAGAGAAATGAAAAACCATGAATTAATTAAATCATTCGATTCAAATATTTAATCCGTAAGATAAATCACAAAACACGCACACAAACAGTGTTATTTATATACAATTATTAATATATAATTAATAATAATATAATAAATATTATAATAAATATTAATTTATATACAATTATTATTAACTATCCGGAAGAAAGTTGCATATATTTAATAAAAAAAAAAACAAAAGTGTGTGTGTGTGTGTGTGTAAAATAAAATATATTTAAAAAAAGAAAATAGTAGTAGTAGTCACCTAACGACACGTTTTGATTTAATTTCATTTAATTTCATTTAATTTAATTATTATTATTATTAAATATTATTTGAATTTGATTTACAAGTTGAGATTAGTTTGTAATAATTTGAAAAGCTTGATCATGCGAGGACATTGACTTAGGAAATTGTAATCGATATCTCGATACCTGGACTGGGAAGTCGAGTGTACGATAAAATGGGCAAGATGGAGGTGGAGAGAATCACACATCCCCGATTGGAGTGAGTGAGTGCATGCTCGGCCCCCTTTTACATTCACCCGGGGTATAAAATTCTTCTGGTGACCGCGCGCCCGCCTCAGAAACACTCCACCCTTTTGAACGCATAGACACCACCATTGTTTTCTCCTAATTCACCATGAAATTACACGTAAGTAATATTAATTAATATTAATTTTATTATTTAAATATTGTCATTAATTTGTGATCACTTGTCATATACGTCAAATCACAAATTGCAACTTTCTTACTTCCTTTCTTTACCCCCTTTCTTTCCCCCCCACCCCCATTAATTTTCTACCTTTTTTTTCTACGTGTATTCTTAACTCCTTTTGATTCATGTTTAATTACGCGAAGAAGAAATTGGAGAGTTTATAATTTTCTATGAAATTTCTTTCTTTTGTTAATTATTATTTTGTTCTTATTTCGATGTAATTAAGTTAATTAGATGATTATTATATTATTAGGAGTTTATTAGATTTTGTTTGTTAAATGTTCAGGAAATTGTAAGTTGTGTTATTTGTATTTGTTGTGTTTAGTTGCTTGTAAATTGTGATTTGTGTGTATGAAGTGTGTGTGTGTGTTTTATTTTTTAATAGTACAATGTTATTGTATTAATAATTTATTAATTATTGTGCAATATATCTTGTGAATATAACTCAATTTATTTCTATAACTTAATTTTTAAAAATGATTCTTTATTTTATGTATGTATATATGTGTGTGTGTGTGTGTGTGATTTAATGTTTTTGTTTTAATTTATTTATTATATTTTCTTTTCGAATTTGATTGAATAAATTTTAATGAGCACGGAACGCGATTAAAGAAAAAAATTCGAAATGAATATCAACTCACCCCATAGATTTCGTTATATGATTTACCATTTTGTTTTTTTTATGGGAGGGGAAAAACAAAACTGCTCTCACTCGTTTCTCTGATCGCGATGAAATTGCATTACGACACAAATAACTCCTTTCAACGAGAAAGAAAATGAACGGGAGAACGGTCAACGTTTCTTACGGTAATAACGTGTCTATGTCACGTTAATTAAACACGAAGAAAATTCTCTACAAATACCGTTTTTCTAATTACAAATGTGTCATTTTTTTTTTCTTTTTTTTTTTTTATAACTCAATTCAAAGTATTTGTCAGTATATTTTCTCTTACGTTGCAACAAAATATTATTCAACGAATAAGTCGGTTGGGAAAGTTTTGAGCTTCGTTAAAAAATAAATAAACTAAATTTTTTTCTTTTTTTTCTTTAAAAAAAATAAGTATAGTTGAAAAAAATAAATTCGACGAATATTTTACGATTTTTGTTTTCTCTGTGCAAGGCTCAAGACTTTTCAACCCCCGGTTTATTTAAAAGTTATATTTTTAATTTAAATTATATATTCAATTTAATAATTATTACATTTTATTTCATATAATAATAATTATATAATATTATTTATTATAAAAAATGAAAAGGTTTAACGAGAGATAAGAAAATACCTTTCTACACCTCTTTCTACCTATAAATGGAATTTTCTTTATTAATTATTCACAAACGTTTAGCCAGCAAGAATATTTGAGTTTCGTAAGTACGTATGTGAAAAAAAAAAAAAAGAAAGAAAAAATTATCCTTCCCCCTGTTCGAACGATTACGGGGTGTTTTCTTTTTTTTTTTTTATCGTCCAATCACAAGCTAGGCGTGTCTCTATCGAGACAATTTATAATTTAAACTTTCTAGTTGAACGACTAAACTCGTTGCTAATAATATTTGCAATCATTTTCGTTCTTTATATAAATTTTTATAATTTTTTTTTATTTTATTTTATATATTTTTTATTTTATTTTATTTTTTTATTATTTTTTTTTAATTATTAATTATATTTATTAATTATTTTTATTTATAAATTATTTATAATAAATATTAATAAATTAAATATTATAAATTAAATGTAATAAATAATATTTTATATTTATAAGTTTCAAGGATTAATACTTTCGTTTTTAATATAATTTTTCTTTATTTTATTATATTTTATTATATTTCATTTTATTTATTTTTTTGTAATTTTATATTTTATTTTCTGACGTTTAGTTTTATTATACAAATTACCATAGAAATATTGTTACAACTGTATAAAGTATGGCAATCATTTACCTTTCCCTTGGCTAATATTAAAACTAACTAGAAGTTCTTACGACTGGTAACTTACACTCGACTTCAAACTTTCCCTCGTCGTGAAACGAGAAAGGAGAACCATGCTTAGAGATATAGCCAACAACGTAACTCTCATGTTAAAACCGGCACAAGCGTAATCAGTCGATCAAGTTTTTCTTTTCTTTTCTTTTTTTTTTTTTTTTCATTACTATTTTCCCTTTTACAAAACTCAGAGTTAGATAATCGATTGGAGAATTCATGTTAAATTGGACGAAAGTATAATACGAAATGATAGAATTTTTCTTTTATTTAATTCATTGTATTATAATAAGAAAGTGTGGGAGATAAACATTTGAGATGAAATTGACGATAATTGAAATGGTTTGAAGATTTTAAATTTATTTGTTGCTTTCGTTGGGTTCGAACAGGTTTTGTTACTAACCGCCCTTCCGGTATGCCTGGCACAATTTACAATTCAGGGAGCCAGCGACGGGAATCGAGTATCTCAAGGTCTTAAGTATAGTGAGGAGAAAGGGATTGAATATACTGACCAGAGTGGTAACTATTATGCTATTCTTAGTATCTCAATATTTGTTTATATATTTTGGATATTTAATATTGTTATTAATTATTAATACAAATTTTTTATTATATAAATGATCATTTAATTTGAAATATTAATTATTAGGATAAATTATGTAATAAACATAATATTTTTAATTATAATATTTAAATATTGAATATTATATAAATAAATGATAATTCAATTGAAAATATAAAACGTTAACATAAATAATATTGAAATTTATTTTGATTATTTATAGAATCCTTAGGAGCAGGAGATTTTACTATCCAAGGAGCAACAGATGGTAATTCGAATTTTAGGATCCAAGGGGCAACTGATGGACACTCGAATTTCCAAATCCAAGGACCATCTCAAGGTGCAATTTCGACGTTCAACGTTCAACCACCTACAGATGGACACAGTCAGTCGGTTATTAGAGGACCATATGATGCTAATCAGGCTGCTCAATCTAAATCCCTTCAGTATAACGATCCCAGTGGTATACAAAATTCCTCATGGATTTATTTTGCATCTTTTAGAAAATGGTTAGAAAAATCAATTGAATATTTTTTGGTTGTTGTGTTACATAGGATTGAGAGTCAATTGGAAATCGTATGGGCACGACCGACAACCAAGATTACGTCAACCACAATCAGAACTTCATTACGCTGAGCAAACAGCATCGGCAGCACCCCAACGAGCAGCACCACCACCACCACAACCCCCACAACACCATGCACCAGTTCACCCACCAATTAACCAACCATCTTACAGGCCCTACAATGATGCACCAGCTCAGATAAAACAATTGCTTCAATTCCAGGCACAAATTCCATACGTCAATGCAATTCCTGAACAATTCAGGTATACCTTAAACGTTTAATCAATCAAACAGTTCAAGCAAACTCAATTGAAAATTGATTTTCATTACAGATACGATCATTTGGCAGCTGCACAGGCCCAAGCACAGCAAGTTCAAGCCAGTTATCAAGAAGAACCATCACCAAGACCGGAATATCGTGGATCGAAACCCCGTGGACCACCCAGACACCGAAGACAAGCACCTCAACAACATCACCAAGCTCGTCAACAACAACAACCAGCTCAACAACCGCAATATCAAAGATTAACTCAACCACCGGTAGAACCTACTCCCCAATACTCAACCAATTTACCGAATAATTTGCAAGCCCTTTTGAAGTATCAAGCACAAATACCTTACAACATTATTGCAAATCAAATCAGATACGTACCCGATAAACCTTACGTACCACAACCTATTCAACAACAACAACAACAATCCAGAGCTTCACCCCAAGCTGCTGAATATCAAGGCCAAGGTGATGCCTATCAAGGTCAAGCTAGCACGTACACCCAAGCACACATAAACCCGTATCAGGGATACCCTCAAGAACAACCTGGCTATAATCAGGGACAAGGAGTTCGTCCTGTTACTGAAAATCAGTACTGAATTGGTACGAGTGTGAGAAAATTATTGTAATAGTTCGTTTGAAAAAAAAAAAGTAACTAGTACTCTAGTAACTTTTTTATCTTCTCTTTCTTCTTTATCATATTAATTAAAAAATAATAGGAGTTCGTATGTGGCGAAATCGTTAATGGTTCTCAATGTTATCACACACAATCGCAGTATAATTTATTATTTTTAATAATTATTATTATTAGTATTAGTATTATTATTATTATTATTATATTGTTAAGGTAATATTATTGAGTTATATACAATTTCTTCTTTTTATTTTCTATTTAATTTTCATAGCAAATCAAATGGGGGACAGTAGAGTATGGAAATGTGTATGAGTTTGTTTTTTTAATGCGAGAGATTTTAATTGTGCGTGAGTGGTTAGTTTTTTATCTACTATTTTTTTTTTTTTTTTAATACAAATATATATTTTTGATTTATTATTATTATTATTATTATTATTATTATTATTATATTACCCATGTTTTTTCAATAAAATGATAAAGTACTTTAATAGAGACACGTGTCACGTGTTCATGTGCGTGAGTTGGCGGATACAATTGTTCGATATCCTTCTGTTTGAATTTTTATTTTTTCTTTTATTTTAATTTGCAACACAATGCGTGTTCACACAAGTAAATATATATATTTTTCCTTGAATTTTTGTTGAATTAATAACACAGTGATTTATTGTCATTCAATTCGCATAATTGAATCGATATCAAAGTTGATCATTTCTAAGTATGAAAAGTACAATTTGCAAATAAATTTTGTAAAGATCAAAATTACGATTTATAAAAATCGACGACGACTGTCTCGCACGTTTTTTGTTCTTTTTTTATTTTTATTATTATTATTGTTATTTTTTTGTACTTCACGTTTGTACAATCACTTAAATGCGTGTTAGATAAATTATGTCTAAGGAATTATGTCAACGGGAGAGATCCTGTAAGAATTTTTGATAGAGACACCAAATGTCTCAGTTCGAACAACAAACCGGTTCTAGAAACTAACGATTATACAATTATTATTAAAAATATTTCATGATAAATAAATCGATTGATATTTATCGCGTTTGAATTATGCTACGGAAATAATCGATCGTTACGTGCTTTATAATTAATATTTTCACATTTATTTGTTTTTATTTCTTATTTAAATAATATATTTATTTATTGAAAAGTAGAGAGTTATGGGTTTTCTGGTTACGTATGGTTTAATATCATTTGTTAATATTTAGGAATTTGATATAAACTTTCACGAGACTGTAAGATTATCTAAACTGGTTTGGATTAATAAAACAAAAAATAAAAAGAAATAGAAAAATGTGTATTGCTAATGATATTTAACTTCGATTAAGTTATTTATTTATAATTTGTTTTCTTTTTGTTTAATATTAACGTGGATTAGATAATAATATCGGTAACGTTTACGACAATTTTTTTTATAATTATATACGTAACTAAATGTTATTAATAATTCTAATAATTACACACACACACACACAAATATATATATAAAATCTTGAGATAGTATAAATAAATTATACGATAGAATAATTATACAATAAAAATTGTAATTCAAATCAAATACTTTTCTCATATTTTTGAGAGAAGAACAATACTTTAAAGAATGAAATTTTAATTTTAATTTTTAATTTCTATTTTTCTCTTTTTATTAAAAAAAAAGTATCACGCGTATAACTCTGATGAAAAAGTTGAATAATAAAAAAATAATGGAAATACACATTTTCCAATTTTCCTTATCTTTCTCTTCCATAATATTATAGAAAGATAGATCGTAATCGATACGTTTCTAGTATCGTGTTTAACTCAGTACAGCAAGAGTTCGAAACGGTCACTTTTCCTTCTCTCTTTCTCTCCCACAATCTCTCATTCTCTTTCTCTTTTACTTTGTGAGAACGTGAAACGCTTCCTATAGCAGTCCAGTCTTGAAATGTTTCTTTTGCTAGAACTCGGTCGTGAACCTACATACACGCATACCTGTACGCAATAAAAATAAAAGTCAAATAGAAAGATAGAAATAAATAAAGAAAAAAAAACAAAAAGAAAGAGAGAGAGAGAGAGAGAGAGAGTGAAAAAGAGATAGTTAAAACGATCTCGAACATAAGAAAATTTTCTGTTTCAGTTGGCCGGCATCCGATCACTTCCTGACTCGATCCATATCCAAGTTACGTGATTCCAGTTGGGTGTGGGGTTACTTGCCTATACATGTAAGTAACTTACTTGCTAAGTAACTCACCTATACTCGAAGCTCGAAAATCTCGGATAGAAAAAAAGAAAAGGAAAGAAAAAAATGCCACCTTCTGAATCGACGAACCGTGAAAGCTGGTGGTGGTTGGTTGGTTGGTTGGTTGGTTGGCCTATTGCTCGTTGGGTTATTCTGCAAACGTTGCTAGCCCATATAGAAGTGAATCGGCAAGGAGTTCGCAGTTTATTTCACGACACCGTTCTTTACTAAATATTCTTATCATCAGTCAGATTTAATACACCAGTGAATAATAAGAAAAATCAATTGGTTCCTTCATCATGAATTTCCTCGTAAGTTTTCGTCTTTTTTTTTTCGTATCATTTTATCATACAAATTTGTTCGCGTTTAATCGAATCGATCATTTATTTCTAACTCGTTCGAGCAAATCTCCCATAATAACTTTTACCATCGTTAACGGTGAAAGTATTTTCTCATCGTTTAACTATGTTTTCTTCGTACGGTCAATTAATCTTTTTTACGAATATTGGTTTCCGTGATTTACGTCCGGTTTACTCTCGTATCCCCATGTATGATCGATTTTTTTTATGGATAAAATATCAAAGTTTTTTTCTTATTGCTTTATTTTTCTTTTTCTCTATGAATTAGATCGCTGGTAATTCATTTTTTGTTTGTAAGTTTGTTTTGTAGATCTGATTGAACGATCGGATACGATCAGATGTTATTAGATTCCAATATGTGTTTATGTTTTTATTAGATTATTATATAATATTTTTTATTTTATATTTAAATAATATTTATATCGATAACTTTCTCTACTTTTAGATATTTTTACTGGTAATCTTTCCTATTTACGTAACTGCCGATGTTCTCGGTGATCTCCTAGGTGAAGAATTGTATCTAGTTGGTAAGAAAACTACAAACATATTTCCTAATCAAATTTATATCACGCGCGTGAATTATTGTAATTAAAAAAAAACCCATAAATCAATTAATTCTCAGATCACATTCGTGAAAAGAGACAAACTCATGCACAACAACAACAGCAGATCAACTACAGGCCATATTCCCAAGCACCAGCACAAATAAAACAACTTTTGGCATCCCAACAACTTCGTGATCCTTTGGTACACATTCCCGCCCAACCGCCACCACAATTAGCAAATGGACCCAGACAGGAACCAGTTTATCAGAGCCAGGCTCAAGTAGCTTCCTATAGGCCAGAAGTTCGATTAGGTTCGGCACCACAGCAACCATCTTACAAACAAATTCCAGTAGCTCCGGCACAATACAGGCCACCCGCTGGTGCTGGTCAAGGACCTCAGGCTCGTCCTCAATACCAACCTGGTCCTATTCAGGGTAATTATCAACCACAGGCACAAGCACAACCGCAATACTCGAAACAATTACCCTCGGACCTTCGACAATTATTGCAAATCCAAGCTGGGTTACCTAACGCCATCCCACATGGTCGACAAGGTTAATCATTGATCAAAAACAAATCATCATACAAATTGTATCCTTATTCCTCTTATTTTTAATACTTCTTTTCGTACGTGCTATCGATTTTCATCAAATAAATAAATTCATAATATTTCGAGGAATGTAATATCAGAAAAGGGAGGTTCAAATATTCTTAATCATCGATTCATTGTCTCATCTTTATCATACTCATTAAGTAAAACGAGTTTGTATTCTAGGTTGTGTGGATTTATTGTCCTTTTTTGTATTTCCCATAATCCATTTCCAAAAAAAAAGAAAAACAAAAAACAGACGTAAATTAATTCCAATGTCATTGTACGATACGTTGAATGAAAATAACGTTTATGGGGTATCACAAATAATATCTTTAAGGAATGACTAATAATATACGTGGTTGAACGAACACAGGTGCTCCTAGCTATCCTAGCACGAATTATAAGTTTGGGTGGAAGGGAAGGGTCCCTTAATTCGTCACTCGAGGAATCAAGGTATCATCGCGAGTACCGCAAAAGAGGGGCGTATTTTGCGTACGACCAGGCTATGCCCTTCTTTCCCTTTCCCTTTCCCTTTCCTTGTCCCCATTACCACTCGGCTGACTGGACTGGCTGACTGGCTGACTAGGTAAAGCTAGGTTTAACCTATGCGTCTACATATGTGTTCGTATTTGTGTTTGTGTGTGCGTGTGTGTCTGTTTCTTCTTCATCTTCCTTCAGCCTAGCACACGCCCGAAAACGGACGGCGTGCAGTCACACCACCCCGCCCCGATTTTTACCTTCGTGTGCATCCCTTCAATGCATCCCTTGATGCAGCCCTCACCGACAAACAGGGAAGAGGATTAGCGAGTCCATTAAAGTCGCGGACTCTATTATCCGGAGGGCACGGCCACGGTGACATCAACCGCCCTTTTCACTGGCGTAGGACATACTTTATTTCTTTTCACTTTTTTCCCCCTCCCACCTTCTTCTTTTTTCATTTTCATTTATAATATTTCCTTCATTCTTTTTCCTCTTTTTTTTCTACATTAATTTGTTTTAATCTAATCGTAAGATTGTTATTTAACAAATTTCAGACAAACGTTTTTTTCTCGTAGTTTAACGCAATAATAATTATCATGATTATTATTTTAGTTAGAAATTTGATTAAAATTCACATTTACATTTAATCTTCATTTTATTAATTATTATCGATGAACATTTTGTTGTTTTAATCTTTGTTTTAATCTAATCGTAAGATTGTTATTTAACAAATTTTTCTCGTAGTTTAACGCAATAATAATTATCATGATTATTATTTTAGTTAGAAATTTGATTAAAATTCACATTTACATTTAATCTTTATTTTATTAATTATTATCGACGAACGTTTATTTATTTCTATATACGTTTTAGATTTGATTATTTTGTTTAAGGTGGAAGATAAAATATAGAGGAAAAAAAAAAAGTCTAAATGGCGCCATTGGTAGGGTACGAGGAGGAGGGGGTAGGGAGGGGGGTTCGTAGAGGCAAATTACAAAGGGAGGATTACCGGCAGCTGGACTACTACCAGGCATGCATCTCTCTCTCTCTCTCTCTCTCTCTCTCTCTCTCTCTCTCTCTCGTAGGTCCTTTTCGCGAGCTAGCGAGCCATCCACGTCACTCAAGAGTCCTTTGTCCTTCGACGCATTGGTAACATAATTATCGGAGTTATAGCAAGCCAAAACCCAAGCCTTACCACCTAAAGGGGGCCGCATGTGACGAGCGGTTAGGTTCTGTGACACCACCCGTATATCTCTGTTTATGTGCCTTTCTGTTTCACTTTCTCTCTACACGTTTGTGACACACACATTTTTATTATTTTTATTATTATTTATTATTATTTTTTATTCATAGATATAAAATTATCTATTTATTATTTATATTTTGCATGAAATGTTCTTATATCATAGGTAAGCGCGTAAAATGTGCGTAATTTTATCTGATTTTTTGTCTACATTTCTATATAAATATTATTTGAGATAATTTATAAATAAAATAAATAGAAGAATGTTAAAAAAGAAATTGTAACAGGTCAGACGAATTAAAATTGCATTCGAATTGTGCAGTAGAGTTTCGCGAAAGTGGATAGAAAATTACTTGCACGCTTTGTGCTCCTAATTATACCTAGTTGATACAACACACACACACACACAGATAGATAAATGTATAAATGTATGTACATTATTGGTATACAGCTTTCGAACGTGCCGAAGTATTTTCCAAAGCGAGGTCGTTTCATAATCCTACTATCACTTGGCAATCCGGAGTGTCACGTTTCTCGATCTAAGAAGGTGCCACGACAGAGAAAGAGAGTGGAGGATTTTTCATGTTAACCTTTTCTCAATGTTTCTCCTTCATCAAATCAAATGAACAGATTTTTAAAACACACATTTCTGTTTAATTCGACAGAACAATCGGTTCAATTGTTCACCTAATTTTCATACTCATATTCATTACTTCATACTTAATATTCATTTATAATAAGTTTGATTTGAAAGTTTGTTTCCTTTTTTTAAAAAGACATACGAAATTCGTTCAATTATTTTGAGGAATCACACTTTAATCTATCATTTTTCAAATCATATTTATCCAGACACTTTTTTAATAAATCATTTATTCTCGAATTAATCGTCAAACCGTATTTCGTAATGTTTTTAAATACACGTAGGAGAGTAAGTATACTTTGAAGTAGAATTATGAGCGTGTGAAACGGGTTGTGGTTTGCCAGAGAGTGATTCCAATAATTGCGTCTAATCCTAAGGGTTGGTGACACGCGGCATCAAATCCCGAGCAATCCTTCCTCTACCTTCATCACCCTGATGTACATACGTTGGTATACTGGTTCATAGTAAAATGGCATTAACGATTATGAGTGGTGGATTTCTTTCAATAACAGACGGCGTTACGCGTATATGATTTTTCTTTTTTCTTTTCTTTTTTTTTTATATCTTTCAACAAGGACCATACCTAAAGTCTTTAATAATCCTTCGTGTCACGTACAGTAAATTATAAATCTACAGAAAAATAACAATTAACACACTTGCACGCACGCGAACCTATTTTTTCGTATATTTCACATAACCTATAAAGTACATATCTACCTACCGTTACAATTAATTCAACGAACAATCAAAAATACTTTTAAGAAAGGGAAAAAAGAAATTAGGAAATATAGTAAACGTTTAGTATATATATTTTTGTTCTTATTCTTCTCAAGGTCGGAGATTTACCCATTGTAAGAAGAAGGTAGACCGGAAAAATCCAGCATGGCCGTCGACGGTTAACAGCCAATCGTTGCACGTACGCTGATGACAGCTGCGCATCCCTCTTTGATGGTAAGAGAGCAAAAGTTGGAAAGAGAGAGAGAGAGAGAAAGAGAGTGAGAGAAACAAAGATAAAATAAGACAGCTTGGTTGTTCCCTTTTTCCTCTTGGTTTTGAGACGAGCAATGTGGTGGTGTGCTCCCTAACTTTCTGATTTTTGCCTTACGAAGTCAGCCATTGTCAGAAGACTAGTTCGTGTGGTCTTAAGGTATAGGTTGTACCTTCTTTTTAAAAAAGGGATCTACAGAGATTGTCTATTTCAATACACACACGCGAAGTTTTTTTTCTTCTTTTTTTCCAATCGTATTTCAATGAAAAACTATCCGGTTGCGTTGAAATCTTTTCTATTTTGATCTATCAATTCCTACCAAGTATAAATTTTTCTAATTCTGTCAGTCAGAATCGGTGGCAGAATTTTGATGAATTTCGAAAAAGTCATGAAAAAAAAGACTCCCGAAAACAAAACAAAATACAAAGTAAGAAGTACAAATAAAAAAAAAAGAGAAAAATAATAGTTGAGACGATCAAATAAGAGGCTTGAAGTGAATCTTACGCGTTCATTGGAGGAGGGGTTCTATTTGGAGTGATCGACCGATATAATTTATTCGGACAATGAGTATAGGTCCTCGTTGATCTACTCTACCAACCCCCAAGCTTGATATAGATAGAAAGAAAGAAAGAAAAAAAGAGAGAGAGGGATAGAGCATCAGTGTCATGTACGGTGATGAGCCCCTCAATGACAGCGAGCAACATAATCTGTTCCCATCGGGCAAGTAGACATAATGGGCCGAATCGACGGTAGACAACAATGGTAGGGCATTTTACAGGAGCCCGGTTGGAACTTGAAAAAGCCTTGCCCATATACCCTTCGACTAAGAACGTAGAAGAGAGAGAGAGAGAGAGAGAGAGAGGAGGAAGGAAGGAAGGGGGAGGGATGTTAGGGGTAGGCGTTAGGGGTGATTCGAGAAAGTGGACCGTTTTTCTCGAGGGTGGTGACAGTATTTGGTGGCAATGGTGGTCGTAAATGGCGTATTCGGTGTGTACCCACCTTCATTCTTCGTTGAGCTAGGTTATCTGAAAAACGCTTAGCATAGCAAGAACCTAAGCGCGAAACCTTTTACTTTATTAAATTCCTCGCACGAAACTCATGGATATATATGTATATGTATGTATGTATGTATGTATGTATATATGTATGTGTGTATGTATTCGATATGAATCGTGCCACGTGCAAATATTCCCTTCCTTCCTGTGTACAATATTTTCCCTCTTACCAAGGATAGGTGTGCATCGAGAAGAGTAGAAGGTATTTCAATTTTCTTTTACATTTGCTTTTTGCTCTTTCCTTTGCTTTCTTACTCAAAAGTCACTAGAATTTAAATATCCTACAAAATAATCTATATATATATATATATATTGAAATAATTTATATACATATTACATTTTGTGTATTTTCTTCAATATAATCTAATTTATAATATTTATTATCTTTCATATTTAATATAATTATATTATTGTAAATATATGCATTATAATATTTGATACTTATATAATATTATAATTATATAATAAACAAGTTAAATTTATATCGACGAAAAGTATAATAATTTAATTTATAAATTAATTTCTATCCCCGAGATATATAATATATTTTAGATCAAACGAATTATTAGTTAGCGTCTCGCAAGAATAATTAATAAATAAATAAATAATAAAAATAAATAATTAATAAATTAATAAATAATAAATAATTTATATACATATTACATTTTGTGTATTTTCTTCAATATAATTTAATTTATAATATTTATTATCTTTCATATTTAATTTAATTACATCATTGTAAATACATGCATTATAATATTTGATACTTATATAATATTATAATTATATAATAAACAAGTTAAATTTACATCGACAAAAAGTATAATAATTTAATTTATAAATTAATTTCTATCCCCGAGATATATAATATTTTAGATCAAACGAATTATTAGTTAGTATCTCGCAAGAACAATTAATTAATAAACAAATAAATTTTTGTTATAAACAGAGTAACATTGGGTAAAGTAAAAAAAGACAGGAATGATCAGTAACATAGTGACGATTTGAAATAAGATTGGGGGTAGAGGGTAGGAGGTTAAGGGTAAGTAAAAAGGGGTGGTTGAGACAACGCGACAGGCAGCGATCACCCAACCATCCAACCATCCAACCAACCCCCCTGTTCGTCCAGTGTGTTCGCTAATTGACTAGAATGCCGTACGCGTATTGAGCACATTTTCTGTTTTGTTACCTCAAAACAATGCCGACAATACGTCGATCCTGAAGTGGCCACTTTTGGTCAAAAGCCTTCCTCGACAGAGTTTCGCGGCTCCCGAGAATTCGATAGAAACGAAATCGAGATTGGTAACGTCCGTATATGTAGATATATGTGTGTATGTGTGCGTGTAGTAGTAGTTATAGTCGAGTAGGGTTGTGTTTCATTGTTCAACATCATCCCCGATTTTACCGTCACCACCACACCCGGCGCAATTACATCCTTTAAGTGCCATTGTTGTCGCCATTGCGTTTTGTTACTGTTGCGAATTACGATTCCTTGATAGGAACAAAAAAAATACGTCTCTCTAGGTGTGTGTGTGTGTGTGTATATTTATATGGGTATGATAAAAAGAAGAATAGGTGGGTGGGGATTTAGAAGAATTATTCTTTCGGGTGAGACGAATTTCATTTTACGTCAGAGTTTCTCAATCTTTCGATCAGCAACGTTTTTATATGCGTTATTAATTTTTTTTCTTGTGAATTTTATTATTTATAATTTATTACTCGGATATTACATTGTCCCTATATTATAAATTAAAGTAAATTCAATTAGTCTATCATTTGTTTGATTTCGAATGAATTGAATTTGATTTGATTTTCAAATTTGCAATAATTAATTATATAATATGAAATAATTTATGTATTAATAATTTGTGATCGCAACTGTTAACCCGAAAATAAAGTTGGGACAGGTAAGGTGGTGGATATTTCACCGGTGGGAACTACTTGTTCACTTTTAATGACCCCCGCATACACATACATACGTATCCACACACATATATATATATGAAATTTTGGGATAGATGATTGTACAATCGTTGCTGGGAGGTCTCTTTTATTTAAAGCGAAGGAATTCAACGTGTTCAACACCGTTTGCTACTCGACGACATTATATTCCTTATTGTTCCTCATAGTTCTCGTTGTTTGTTGTTGTTGTTGCGATTCCACTCGGGTTGCTTGCTTGCTTGGTCTCACCGAGTGAAGAAAATGAAATAAAAATAAAATAAAATAATAGGAAAGAAAAGAAAAAAGTAGAGAAGAGAGAAGAGAGTTGAAGAATGGAAATAATAGAAATAAAGAGAAGTGGTGTGTACTCGCGATTATTATTCATTCGTCCGGAAACTGTTACAGTGTATTACTTTTTCAAGAGAGAGGGTTGTTGTTGCCCTCTTTTGAGTCTCGAGAAACAACTCCGCGGACACTGTGCCGATCAAAATTGTAACATACGGTTGAGTGCTGAGTGTTATTAAATCAAGATGTTAATTGCTAAGAACCGATATATACTTTTCTCTTTCTATCTTTCACATATATACATTTTTTCTTTCTTTCTTTCTTTTATTTTTATTTTATTTTATAGCCTACTCTTTCTTCCTAGTTTTCATCGTAGCATAATTTTCGGATCGGATCATAATTGTTGTTTCCTTCTCTCTCTTACTCATTATTTTTCAAATAATTCTTCAATTTCATTTGTTATACACTTTGCCTTTCGTTTTTTTTTGTTAATAGTATAATTTTGTAATTCGTTTTATTTTTAATATAATTATTACATTTAATTTATTATATTTTTCCCCCCCTTTTGTTTTTTCATTGTTATTCTATTACGTAAAATAACAAAAAATGATTCATACTCCCACAAAAATGGGAGAATAATAATTTCTAGTAATAAAAAAAGATTATTAATATTTTCTAAAAGATGTTTTATCTTTTTTCTTTCTCTTTTTTTTGGGCAGTTGTGAGGGGGGGGGAATCGGTATCGTTCCACGAATCAAAGTTTTTGAAAAATACTGATTCAGAATCGGACACTGTTTACCTGAGTAATTTGTCAGTTCACAATGAATATAATAGAAAATCTGTTACTTTTTCTTGACCTTGAATCTTCTGGTTTGCCTTTAATCCTGCTTTTCATCTTTTGGCTTAAGGTGTTCCTTTTAACCTATCCATCCTTTCCTTTCTTTTCTTCTTTCTTTCTTTCTTTCTTTCTTTCTTTTCATTTTTATTTTCTTTTTCTTTTTCCTTGTTATTTCACATCCTTTGCTAAAAATGCCGAACATTGTATTATTTTATTTAATATCTCGGTTAATCATTTTACATTACAACGTAGTTTTTCATCTGTCAAAATAATTTATTAAATATTAAATATTATAAATATTAAATTATTAATAAATATTAAAATTATAAATATTAATATTAATATTAATTTATTGATATTTATATTAAATATTTATTTTTTATCCAAATATAAAATTTTGTCTTTTTATTCAAATCGTAATTTAATTTAAACGACAACAAATACAATTTGATTTTTAAATTCTTTTAAAATTCAACAAATGTCACTTATTGTGTTAAATACAATAATGAAAAATATTATCTTTGTTTTGTTAAATTAATTTATCATTTTATTAGTGAAATATTTTTGTTTTTAAATAAAACAAAAAAAAAATGGATAATTTTTACGTGACACAAATAAGATGGGGTTTGTGCAAATAAAAGTTGTAATCGATAAACGTCGATTTAAACAAAATTTGGGAAAATAAAAGGAGTTTGACGAGTAACAAAACACTATAACCATTAGTGAATTCGTTCATGTGAGTTAAAAGAGGACACTCGAAGTTCCTTTGGAGTCGAACATCGTGTTGGGATTGAGATTTGGGTTCGAGGAGGAACCTGGGCGCTTGGGTTCATTCTAAATCCCGCATACTTCTTCTTTCTTCTTTTCTTTCTTTCTTTCTTTCTTTCTTTTCTTTTTTTTTCTTTCGTCGAAGTATACGTTTAAGTATGTATTCCATTCGTGAGAATATTTTGTCACGCATTTCATTCTCAAGTATAATATTTGTATCAACTTTTACCATTGCATCTCTCAAACAACTTCTTTCATCGAATTCAAAGCAAATTTTTCGCACTTTTTTAAACTACACATCGTAGTAAAGAAAAGAAGAAAAAGAAAACAAAAAATAAACATACAAATAAATATGTTTATATGATACAAATAAATAATATTGTTGTGTGAAAAAAAAAATTATGTTAAATGGGGGAGTTGGGAATTGTAGAAAATTATGCAAAAGGTAACTGGAATCTTTTAAATTCGTTTAAGATAGAATAATAATAAGAATATGTAAAATTATATTTTTTTTTATAAAAATATATTTGAATATATATAATTATATTGAAAGTAAGAATTGTGTTGGATTATATTTTCATATAGAATTTATTTTATATATAATATATTAACTTATATTATTTATATATTTTTAATTTTCATTTTTATTGTAATTATAAATTTATATATATGCTAAAGTATATTATTTATTTATTATATATATATATTATAAATTTAATTATTTCTTTTTCATATTATACATCAAATATTATATTATTATATTGAAGTAAAATTGTGTTGGATTATATTTCGATATAGAATTTATTTTATATAATATATTAACTTATATTATTTATATATTTTTTAATTTTCATTTTATTGTTTATAAATTATATATATGCTAAATATATTATACTTATATATATATTATTATAAATTTATATTATTTTTAATTTTGTTAATAATTATTTATATCAATATTATTTCATTTTTCATATTATACATTAAAAATAAAACAAAAGTAATCAAAAACAATTTAGAAAAGAAAACCCTAGAAAAATTTATTAAAAATAAAAAAATTATTATTTTTATTATTTTATTATATTTATATTTTTTCTTTAAAATAAAATTATTTAATATTAACAAATAAAAATCACGAGAAACGTGTCGTAGTTGGGTTCGTCTAGAATTTTTTATTCTCCATCAGGCGATTAATTTCTAATTATAAATTCTTCAAACTTATCCATACACAGATCTCTGTGTCTTTCGTTGAAAATTTTTCAAAATGAAGTCTCTTCTTTATTTTCCATTTTCTCTTTTGATCTACCGAAACGAATTTACCCATCACATTTCAGTTGATCGATAATTACACATCATCGGTCAACCAGACTGAGAAATAGTTTCAAATGTACGGACACAACCCAGACACAAATCTGCCTATTGTGCTACGATTATCGTTCTAATCGCCGTAAAATTTTCGTTAAAACGGGTAGCTTGCTTTGTTCACACATCTGTATGCGTATATATATATATATATGTAAGTGTGTGTGTGTGTGAATGAGAGAAAAGTCTGATCGGAATCAGGTAAAGTTTTCCGTACCTGTTTTCTTTGTTCCACTTCTTCTTCTTCTTCCTTTTTCTTCTTCTTTTTTCTTTTTTCTTTTTTTTTTCCGACGACCCCTCCCCTCCCATCATTTCTTTCCCTCTTTCGCATGCTCGAGAAATAAACGTAAAAAAATATGTAAAGTAAAGAAAAACCACACACAACATTCTACTTTCGTCTAATCCGAAATAAATTTTTATTTGTTTTTCTTCCTCGTATTTTTCCTTTATTATTTTTCCTTTTCGTTCATCTCTTTTTGTACATTTTTGTTTTATTTCATTAGTTGGTTGTTAACACAATCAGAGATATTTACATTTGAATAATTAATTATTTTTATACATACTTGTAAATAATTTAATTGAATGAAAATTAAAGATAGGAAATCAATTCGTTTTATTTTATTTTCAATTGATAAACAAAATATAATAATATTTTCTTTTATAATGACAGTATTTTTAATTATTTTATTCGATTGAATCGAATTAAATATCGTTCAAACGTTACACGGATATTTTCTTTTTCATTCGGAAGAAATAAAACTATGAGTTTAAATTCTTTTTTTTTTTGGTAATTTTTATTTCGTCACATTTGATACGATTCGATAATTATCGTATTTAAACGGAAACTCATATTTAATTCATTCATATATATATATAATATTTTTTTTATAACGTTGCAAACGTTTCAACGATTTTTCATAATCGTTAGATTTTAAATCTGACATAATTTTCTTTTTTTTTTGTTTCTCAATCTTTAAGTACACATTTTGTATCTTTTTCTTCTTTTTTTTTTTTTGCTTTGATTGGTTTAACAATTAATTTTTATACGATTCTACTAATAATTAACGTTCATATTTATAGCTATTAATTATTATTACTAATTAGTATAATTATTAATATTATTATTATTATTATTATTATTACTATTATAAATATATATAATATATGCGTATATTTACATCGTAATTAGTATTGCATTTGATGTACCACGTAGGTGGTACTGCTGTCATTGTAAAATAATCTTCAAAAACAACCCTAATTGTAAGCAATACACATTTTTTTGTTCCTTAAAAAAACAAAAAGAAATTACCATATACAATGTACAAGAAAATATTTGGCTACAATAGTATGACATAAAGAAAAAGGTATTCATATAATCAATATAGAATAGAAAATAATATTAATAATGATAATAATAAAGAAGGAATATAAATAAAATGATAATCAATAAATAAAACAAAAACCTTTCTTATTAGATAGAAAAATATATTTTTAAAAAGAAAAAAAAAATAAAGTAACAACGAGAAATGAAAGACGGTCGAAAAAAAAAAACAAAAAAAAAAACAAAGTAGATAAATCAATTAAAAACAAATTTTAGACGAATTATTCGGAATCGGATCTGTACATGTCGCAGATGATTTTCTCCATCGGAATGTGTCCGATGGTTCTTTTGAAAAAAAGTTCGGTAATTGCGTGCGCGGAAACGGATTTTAACGATGGCAAGAGTAACAAAACCTTTCTAAGCCTTAAAACACCCAAAGCACCGCTCAACCTTTGTCCCAAAGCTAATTGTGCACTTTCGTGCAATCTTACGATGGTAGCAGCACCGTTAGATAAATTTCCGTTGTTTGATGAAGGTGAACCCGAACAACTGTTTCCGCTACTTGGTACGGGATAATTGTCAAGGCCAGTTTTGAACAAAACGATTGCCCTGATGCACGCGTATTCGTGTTGATCCAAATTGACTTCGGTAAAAGCAGCAATGGTATTCCTAAAATTCGACACTTCGACTGCTAAATTTTGTTCTTGGGGACCACCACCGGCACGTGGTATCAAAAGTGTCGGATCTAAGGATGGCAATAATTGTGCTGTCGCTAATAGAAACAATTCTCTCCAGGATGATTTCAATAATATCAATTGATCTTCTATTTCCAATTCGGTACCTGCTATTAAATCTCTGGTCCATTTGATATTCAAGAATAATAATCTGGCTGCTTGTTCGCAAATTGATTCCACCGTGATCGTTGATATCAACGGGTAAATTGGTAATTCTCCTATAGTTATCGGAACCTAAACAATAAACAATACGAAACATTTTAATATTTTCTCATTATACAATGTTATTTTTTATTATTTGTTTTGTGATTTGTATCTCGATTGGAGAGATTGTATTTATGAAATTGAATTTGTTTGAATTATTTTAGAGAATATAATTGTATCGATTGTGTAGGATTCGTGAAAAAAATTGTGCCGTTGAACTGACTGGACGACCGGGATTCGAACCCGGATCTTATCATCTTCCGCTTTTTGGGCGACTGCTTTTTAACCACTGAGCTATCCAGGCCCACCGTCCAATCTCTTCACGAATGATCATTATAACGATAGTGATTTGATTTGATTAATTATTACAAATAAAATATAATATGTACTTTGGGTAAACCGAGCATGTTGCAATAAGCTGGATGCGGAAGTTGATGATGAGGCGTGGGTGGTGCGACGGAAACTCGTGGTTCCGTTGGTGGTTTTGGTAATGCGAGATCCAATGCTGCACTTGGTTGCGGTACCACGCTGCCCATCATTTCTGGTTCTTTGTAAAAAAATGCCATTTGACGTCGCAAAGTCGAGTTACGTGGGCCACGTTCGTGTTGCACGGCTAAAATAACAAATAAACAAAAAAAAAGAAAAAATATAAAATAAATCATAAATAATAAATATATATATAGATCACGGGGGGGGAGGAAGTTGAATAAGTTAAAAAAATAAAATTATTTATAAATTTATCACGGGGAAGTTGAATAAATTTTAATAATAAGCTACACTTAGCATATATATTTAAATCATTTTTTTTAATTATAATAAATTCATAAATCGTTCAATTCAAATATGTAAAATTAAACGATACAATTAATTATTAATTTTATTTAAAATTAAGTGAGATAAACAATGAATTGACGTATAAAATAAAATGTAAGTACTTTCGTGAGTCACTGTATAAAAAATTTGAGCAGCTTACCATCTTTGTTCATGCCAACTTCGATGCATTTGGCCAACCTGCAAGCTCTGCATTGATTACGATGCGTTTTATCAACCGTACAACCACCCTCGGATTTTGCTTTACAAACGTATTGCCGATTCCTTCTAATCGATCTTTTAAAAAACCCAGCACACCCGTCGCAGGCAAATATACCATAATGTTTGCCAGACGAATGATCCCTGCAAACCTTGCAAGGTATATCGTAAAGTATTCGACCTGTAAACAAAAAAAAAGAAAGAAAAAAAGAAAAGAATGTTAATCTGAAAAAGAATAGAAAAAAAAGAAAAGAAAAGGAACGTAAAAAGTTATTTTAAACGGAATTGGATCGCGCGTGAGTTATTTTTCAAATTGAATGTGTGTATATGGTGCAGTAGTAGTAGTAGCAATACGCGAATAAACGTTTTCCCCCATTGATAAAATGGTTAGAAAAGATGATGATTGACGTTAATCTTGTAGGATGAATACAATAAAAGGTGAATATTTTCCTTGGGAGACTCGTTTAGCAGCCAAAACATGAGTCCAATTTCGAATAAATGTCCTGAAAGACGAAAAGAAATATCGAGAAATATCGAGAAATATCGATTTTTCATTATGAACTTGTCCCAGTTGATGGTCAAAAGCCAGTACACACCAATCTTCTTCTTCTTCTTCTATTTCTGCAAAGCCTTTTAGGTATATCAGCAATAGCAATAGCAGGGTTAAGAGCTAAGGGTTAGGGGTAGGGGTAGGAACAGTGCAAAGGGTGTACTCTACCAACTATAACGTTTAGAATAGAAGCAGCAAGCAACACTCTCATCATCGTGAAACTCCGCCTACGCCATTGAAAAGAAAGAAATCGTGAATGGGAACCTCAATGGACCGGATGTGGTAGACGCATTCAATGATTTTTAAGTGAGCAGTAAGAAACACGACACTTCGTTCAAATCATATCGCACCCCATCTCTGTTTCTTTATATAAATGTGTATGTGTATGTGTGTATATGTTCATTCTGGAATTTTGAAATCTTTCTTTTTCATTTGCTTCATCGATATCTAATACTTTTTTGTTCTCGATATCTACTAATCCTCCCCCTCCCCCCTTCCTCAGACCCTTTCTATTTATTTTACATACACTAAAATGTTGTTTTTATCAGATCGTAAACTGATTGGTATGTGAATCGTGTTAATACGAGTATTTTTGTAAAGAAAAAGTTAACATTTTTTGTTCTTATCTGATAAGTGAGATATTTAATTTATCTTTCATTATTTTTGGCGCGTTAGGGAAAATGTAATTGGCTTTGTAAATTGTAACAATTGTTATAGCGATTGCAAGGAATAGATTTCAAAGTTTTTCCTACGAAGAGTCGAGTTTGTAAGCAACTCGTGAACATAAGAATTGTTAAAAGGTATCTTACTACGCTTATGTATAAATATATGTAGCCTACATACACGTATGTAGAAAATGTATGAGTCCCGGTTCATTCCGAATAACAGGGGAGAAAACGTTCGCCCTTTGCTAGGAGGAGGAGGAGGAGGAGGAGGAGGCCCTTTTTCTGTTCTTCTTCTTCTTCTTCTTCTTCTTTCCCTAGTCGAGGGAAAGTTTCAATCGTACGCATGTAGGCTCGCAAACCATGCAAACCATGCAAAACGTGCAAAACGTGCCACGGAATCACGCGAGCTTTTCTTTCTCTTTTCTCTTTTTATTTTTTTTTTTCATATACGTGAAAAGTGACTGCGTGAAATTTGCATTGCAAAAAGATACAAAATTATGCTTAGAATCTATTAAAAAAAAGAAAAATAGCCAAAAATACACGCGCGTTTAAATACGCGTGAACGTAAAATGCAGGTGTGCGTTTAAATACGCGTGAACGTAAAATGCAGGTGTGCGTTTAAATACTTGTAAAGATAAAATGCAACTAGCGATTGCACGCTTATGTAAAATCTAAAAGAAATAGGAAGAGGTAAGAAATGTCTACGTGCACGGATACTCGCAGATGGGGGTGGATTTTCATTATTCCAGTAAGAATGGCCAGGAAGAGGGGTGGGGAGGAGGAGGGATGAAAAGAAGGAAAAAAAAAAAGGAAAAGGAAAGCAATAGTAATTCGCGATTGAATTTTTCATTCGTATATCATAGGTTACAGTTTTAGTGGTGGCTCTTGAGTTGAAGTCCATCATTTTTCCACTGGTAACCAACCACCAGCACGCACCCACGCACAAACACACAAACACACACACACATCGCGTATTCTCAAAGTTTCATATGGGATTTTTAGAGTGGCGGCAGTGATAGTATTGAATATAATGCATTATGGGGTTGTTCTTCGTTTTTCCCGTAACCCTCGAACGGCGTTATTACCCACGACGAAAGCTCGCGAAAGCTCGCTTCGTCGATTAGGTTTCATGCGAGAAAAGTACTGACATTAAATCATACGCCACCACCCCTCTTCTTCTTTATTTTTTTTTCTTTTTCTTTTTTTCTTTTTCTCTTCTCGTCATTCCGTATTCCCTTGAATAGAATGAGACGAAAAAAAATAAGAGAGAGAGAGAGAAACGAAATGTAAAATTTTGTGCTATTACCTTTACGTGACAGTAAAGAGTGGGTGGGTCGAGAAAAAAATATTAAAGGAACGGAAACGAACGAATGAATTTTTTAAAGATCGAGAACACACGAGTGAACAACTCGATGAATGTTAACGTCAATCGATTATGATTGAAATTGTTTTTGTTTAATCGTAAGACCGTTTATTCTCACGTGTTTTCAGTGTTACATTTATATTCGATTTGAATTTGTAACACGAAAGATTCATTCTACTTAACGATCATGATTGAAATTGAAATTATTTGATTGAAACTTTGTTCTTTTTTGTTTTTGTTTTTACTTGTACAATTATTTATTCGCATGTATTTTAAGTGATAGGTTTAGTTCAATTTTGATTTGAAACTTGAAAGATTGATTCGTTGTGTTTAACGATCATGATTGAAATTGAAATTATTGATTGAAACTTGTTCTTTTTTGTTTTTGTTTTTACTTGTACAATTATTTATTTGCATGTATTTTAAGTGATAGGTTTAGTTCAATTTTGATTTGAAACTTGAAAGATTGATTCGTTGTGTTTAACGATCATGATTGAAATTGAAATTATTTGATTAAAACTTTGTTCTTTTTTGTTTTTGTTTTTACTTGTACAATTATTTATTCGCATGTATTTTAAGTGATAGGTTTAGTTCAATTTTGATTTGAAACTTGAAAGATTGATTCGTTGTGTTTAACGATCATGATTGAAATTGAAATTGTTTTATTGAAATTTTGTTCTTTTTTGTTTTTGTTTTTACTTGTACAATTATTTATTTGCATGTATTTTAAGTGATAGGTTTAGTTCAATTTTGATTTGAAACTTGAAAGATTGATTCGTTGTGTTTAATACGATCATGATTGAAATTGAAATTATTTGATTGAAACTTTGTTCTTTTTGTTTTTGTTTTTACTTGTACAATTATTTATTTGCATGTATTTTAAGTGATAGGTTTAGTTCAATTTTGATTTGAAACTTGAAAGATTGATTCGTTGTGTTTAACGATCATGATTGAAATTGAAATTATTTGATTGAAACTTTGTTCTTTTTTGTTTTTGTTTTATTTGTACAATTATTTATTCGCATGTATTTTAAGTGATAGGTTTAGTTCAATTTGATTTGAAACTTGAAAGATTGATTCGTTGTGTTTAACGATCATGATTGAAATTGAAATTATTTGATTGAAACTTTGTTCTTTTTGTTTTTTTTTTTACTTGTACAATTATTTATTCGCATGTATTTTAAGTGACAGGTTTAGTTCAATTTTGATTTGAAACTTGAAAGATTGATTCGTTGTGTTTAACGATCATGATTGAAATTGAAATTATTTGATTGAAACTTTGTTTTTTTTTGTTTTTGTTTTTACTTGTACAATTATTTATTCGCATGTATTTTAAGTGATAGGTTTAGTTCAATTTTGATTTGAAACTTGAAAGATTGATTCGTTGTGTTTAGATAATGATTAAAATTCTTTTATTTAAATTTTGTTTTTGTTTTTATTTGTACGATTTTTTATTCGCACGTGTTTTGATTGAATGGAACGTTTAGTTCGATTTGGCTGACGATTTAAAAAAAAAAAGAGAAGAAAAAAAAAAGCAAAATCGTGGCAAAAGAAGTTTGTGACCGTCGGGTTACTTCCAAGGGTGAAAAAAGGGGTTGGCTCGTAAAAGACACGAAGTAACAACAGGGGGTGGTAACAAACTAAAAGAATTGTCAGTGCACTTTTACCTTCACTGAAATTATACTCTGCTAGTTAATTATAGTATTACCTTATATTCATCGATACAATGTCGAACAACTTTTCCATCAATTTCAACTTCCCTTTTTTTACTTTTTTCCTTCGAAACGTAATATAATCTTTTCGTATAATTAAAAAAATCACTTATCGTTATGGATATACAATAGAATAATTAATTATTTATAAATTAAATCATTTCCTATTCTTCAATTAAAGTATTCTAATATTTAAATAAAAGATATGAAAGAAATATATTTGATCGTTCGTAAAATATTTCCCCCAAAATAATTAACAAATTATTTTATCCAAATGTTCAATGTTTCAAATGTTTCTTTCAATATTATCATTCAAAATATTGAATCCAATGATTTAATAATCAATCAACACATTTTAATCATAGAATTATCTAAGAATAAAATTCAACAATAAAAACCAATTCCCCCTTTCCCCCTCAAAACATTTGATTTAACATAAGTGAAATAAAGTTTGCATACGAAATTGGAGACCGAAAATAATAAAGAAATAATTGAAGATGATTAAAAGAAAGAACAGGTGAAATGAGAATAATTAGTATGACGTCATCGTAAATATATCAACGTTTTCCGGACCATCAGGTGTGTTTGGATAAAATAGGCGTTACTGAAGCATGGGAATTTTCTGACATGTGTTACCAGAGTCATATCGATACGTGTTATCGATGTTATTCTCTTGTGTTTCTCAACGTTACCTAAGTACACACACATATACACACATATATATATATACAGCTATTACTATATTCTATTTATTATGGTGTGTATCATAAGTTTAGGGTGCGAGACTACGTTCATTCGTCATCTGCGAGTTTCGTTCAATTTTACAATCCCCCCCACCTCCACCCACACTCCCACTCCCATCCCCACCCCCTACACCTAACCTCGAACTATTTTTTTTAAATATCACGAAGTTTCATTTTTAATATGTTGATCGAAATATAATTTTTATACATTATTTATATATAATAATAATTTTACAATAATAATACGTACAATAATAATTTTGTATAAATGATAAATTGTTTGTAGATATGGGAGACAACATGGTAAGATGCTTTCGAATTTTTTCAATGCTCAGAATACATTTATGGTTAGACTAACCATAAGATGGATATAAGTTCCGGTTCGTGAAAATGTAGAAACACCTGGAAAGGTTTCTCTTTTTTTTCTTTTTCTAAACGGTAGTTCATTCATTGTTCAAATTTCTTAGAATTTTCTTTCCTTTTCTTTTTTCTTTTTCGGTTAAGGTTAACTTGTAAATTTGTTCGAGAGTAATAAAAGCTTATCTTCATCGATAATCCTTTTCCAAGAGAGAAGAAAGCAAAGAACAAAAAGAAAAGAATAAGAAAAGTTAATAATTGTCATAAGGATTCGTTGAACAGTGGTCTAACAAATTTTCTATAAAAATTGTAATATTTCATTTGAAATAACAAAAATAATTATAATAATTAATCAATCAACGCGTGAACATTATTTTTATTATTAACAATAAACGTTATTTATTTAGTTATAAATTAAACTCTATTATTAATTATGATAAATAATAATAAATAATAAAGAATATTTAAACAAAAAATTAAATAAAAATGAATCGTGGTCATTTAAAAAAAAAATCTCATCAGATTCGTGAGCAACGTTATTGACGAACAACAGTGGTGATCAGCGATGCATGGCAACCTGTTAGCTCACCACCCACCCACACCCACGCACACACGCACACCCGGAGTATTCGCATTCGCATCTAGGAAACAATTGCACCATCTGTCATTATTTTCTCATGGTAGAACACCGTCGGAGGGATGATGATGTTGAACTACTACTATTCGGTGAATATCGTTTAAATGTCTCGTACGAAATTTTAAATGCCTCCCCACATGCTTTTTATTTCACACGAGATAAATACAGGATAATATATACTTCCTGCTATTCTGACAAATTTAATAGAAAAATGTATTCGAATTATTTCAATCGTTAAATATCAAATTGAGAATCAATTTTTCTTATCAGGTTTTACAAATAATCATTATTTATGATATTATAAATTTTTCATTTCTTTCGAATCTTCAAAATATTGAACAAATAATTCATCGGTATATATTGATATTAAAATTATTTATATTGTCGAATTGCATTATTTCAATCGTTTAAATACCAATTGATAATCAATTTTTCTTATCAGTTTTACAAATAATTATTATTTATGAATTAATTGTAAATTTCGTTTTCTTTCGAATCTTAAAAATATTGAACAAATAATTTCATCGAAAATATATTGATATTAAAATTATTTATATCGTCGAATTGCATATTTCAATCGTTAAATATCAAATTGATAATCAATTTTTCTTAGCGGTTTTACAATATTATTATTTATGAAATATTATTTATGAATATTATAAATTTTTCATTTTCTTTCGAATCTTCAAAATATTGAACAAATAATTTCATCGAAAGTATATTGATATTAAAATTATTTTATCGTCGAATTGCATTATTTCAATCGTTAAATATCAAATTGATAATCAATTTTTTCTTATCAGTTTTACAGATAATTTATTTATGAATATTATAAATTTTTCATTTTCTTTCGAATCTTCAAAATATTGAACAAATAATTTCATCGATAATATATTGATATTAAAATTATTTATATCGTCGAATTGCATTATTTCAATCGTTAAATATCAAATTGATAATCAATTTTTTCTTATCAGTTTTACAAATAATTATTATTTATGAATATTATAAATTTTTCGTTTTCTTTCGAATCTTCAAAATATTGAACAAATAATTTCATCCATAATATATTGATATTAAAATTATTTATATCATCTAATATAACAACAAAATTATCGAATAAAATTTATATAATCTTTTTTATATACTACTTATTATGCTTTTTATTATATATTTTTTTTTTATATATGTATAGTAATTGTATGCACACGTGTTAGATTAACCGTTAGTAATAAATCAATTCTTTTCATTTTTATATTCTTTTTGATTTTCACTCGAGCAAATAATACCGATGAAAGGGTGATGTATTGAAATGAAAAAGAAATCTTTTCTAAAAATCTTTCATCCTAAATAAACAACAATTATTGTACGTTATTATTCGGTTACGATTATATTGTAAAAGAAAAATTCTGTTAATGTATACAAGGACACATAATATAAAAATAAATTCTGATTAAAAGTAACATAAGTCAATATGTTGGAAGGATTATAAAAGGCAGAAACATATTCAAAAAATTGTCGATTAAAAACGTTTAGAGTTGTCGATTTCCAATGCTAGATAGAGTATTTATTTTTACATGTTGTAAGTTTGTATCGGGGATCAGTTTCTCTAACGAAATTGAAAGAATATGCTAAAATAGAATCAGGTAAAAATGATTCCGGTGGTCGGGTTCGTACGGTCAAATATTTCGAAACGAAAACGAGTATAGAATATTTATTTTTCTTTACATGTTGTAAGTTTGTATCGGGGATCAGTTTCTCTAACGAAATTGAAAGAATATGCTAAACATAGAATCAGGTAAAATGATTCCGTTGGTCGGGTTCGTACGGTCAATAATTTTCGAAACTGAACGAGAAGAAGAAGAAGAAGAAGAAAAAGTATCACAATTAAAATGGAAAAAAATATTTGAACAATTTCTTTTGACTAATAAAAATTAAATAATGATCCTCTGCTCGCACGGATTATTTGCATTGGAAAAAATTGGAGAAATTTGTAGAAATCTTTTTTGAGAAAGGACCGCGACGCGATTGAATAAATAAGAAACCTTTAAATGTCCATTGTTCCTTAATCTTTTCAATGCTTCAAGAATTCAATATATTCTTTCTTAAACAAATATTGAAACACTGTTGCCAACCTTGGAATATGAAACGTAAAAAATATGAATTTAATACGTTACATTTTTATTATCCAATTTTTATGGCAACACTTTCGAAGGATTACAAATTTAATGGGGAACCGTATGGGACTCGTACATGTACGAAACGTTTAACAAACAACAGTCTTTTGTTGCTTAAATAAAAATTCATTTGTCGTAATCATAATTACGCGAAATACAATAAACGATATTAAACATTAATAAAATTAATAGCATTGAAAAAACCTATTGAAAAAAAGAAATGAAACAACGTTACGGTTCCTATCGTTAATCCCTTGCTTTCGATATTACGAAATAAACAATGAAATATTTTTCCTACGAGAGGTAGGAAAAAATAAAACAAAAAACACACACAACAAACACAGAAAAAAATCTTACTAGATGATGCTGGTGGTAACTTTGGTTGGCCGACAGGAATGTGAACTTGATTTCCGTCCAAACGTGTCATAACATAATCAAATTAGTTTAATTCGTTCGTTCGTTTATCACTGTACCAGAGATTAGCGAAATATATTTATACAAAAATCCTAAATCACGATACTGACGTAATAAAATAAAGATTAGAATTATTCAACATATTGATAAATAATATCGAATTGAATTTTTCAACTTAAAAATACGAAGGTGTGCACAATCGGGGGGACTTATGTCTGACTACCGACAAACACTGACTGAAGATCATCGAAGAAAGGACTTTTTGATGCCATCTATCGTCTCGGGCACGTTTTCAAAGTCCTAGAGTAGCCGATGCAATGTTCATTGGTCGAGAACTATCCCTACCCTAGGATAAGGGCGTTACTTTTCAATAGGAACCCGGCTGCTTCCTTTTCCCTCTTGTCAACAGGGGTTGTGCAAAATCCCGTGCATGCACGACGAGGAGTGGAGGAAGTAATGCTTTTGGAATAAAATACGAAGGACTTACACCTCATTGGTTGAAAGTATAAGATCAGATTCATTCGGGGGAGAATAGAAGATACACCGTGATTCCTACACCCCGGTCATTTTTTTTTATCTATCTTATCTATTCATCTACTTTTATTTTTAATCAACATCGATAGACCGTTGTCGTTGTTTAATATTCGACATCGGAAAAAATGAGATAATTTTTCTCATACGAATGAAATTTATTTGTCTATTTAAAACAATATCCCCCATTAATTTAATTGGACACAATTCGTAATATCATTTTTATCTATCTCGATCTATCTGATCTTATTTCTTTCACGAATGAATGAGTATAAACAGAATAAAGCAGATGCTCCTGACTCTCTGACTCCATCTTGAATTATCTCGTACCTACTTCTCGTATGTATGTGTGTGTGAGAGAAAGAGAGGAAGGAGTTGCGTAAACATGGAATGGGTGGGGGTGAAGGTAATAGTGGGGTGGGGGGTGAGTATGGCAAGAATTACGCGAAGAATCCGTCATAATAACCAGGAGTAATATCATCGAGATTGGATCTCTCGACAAGTTACGTGTTCATCTGTATATCTACACCCCTCTTTACTATGTTACGAATCGATCGATATCATCGTGTTTATATTCGTTAGATTTATTTCATGATACTTAAGAATATAAATATCCTAACGAACGATGAATTGTTTTATCGAAATTATGAATCAACGATTTTTAAACTCGGTTTCGCGTGTTTGGTCGAATAATCATTTTTTCTATTATTTTGTTGCTATCTTTTAACAATTAATATTTAATTTATATATTTTCGATAACACATTTCTATTCCGTATGTGCCTTTTAACCCTTTTCTCTCTCTAATACAGTGGTCTCCTTAGTTTTCCGACAACTTTCCTAGATATTATCGGCGTCAATTCAGATTAAGTTCATAGTGTTCGGCAAAAACCAATAGGAAGAAAGAAAGAAAGAAAGAAAACTATTCTCCAGTCATATTTTTCTATCCTCTGCACAGACAACCTCGTGCAGTTTCTTCTATTTCCTGTTGAAAATCCTCTTCAAAGGGGATTCCGATTTTGATTGTGAAGTAAAAGTAGGATCAATAATAGCAGGATTTATTGTATTTTTATAAACCGGAGTTATAATTAAAAGTCGGAAATATCTGTCAGTGTAAGGATTCCTTCAATCAAAACCAGTTTTTTTTTTTTTTCTAGGAAACCGACAATGAGATAACATTTCGGTTTTTCTCGCTCAAATATTTTATCAAATAAAAATACATACTCGTGTGGGATGCGAGCACCTCCAGGCCACAAACACTTAAGTAGGCATTCGTGAGGAGATTGGACGGTGGGCCCTGGATAGCTCAATTGGTTAAATATAAAGAACAGTCACTCGGAAAGCGGAAGATCCGGGTTCGAGTCCCGGTCCAGTCTCTGTCCAACGACCCAATTTTTTCTCGAATCCTACACTCGTTTTTAAATATGTAACGTTAATTATTTTCATTTGATCATTAATTCGGCACGCTTAATTATTAAACAATTGAATAAAATATCTGTAATAAAAAATAAACTCGTGTCACAAATTTTCCTATACGAATAATAATATAAAAAATCTCCCAATACAAGTATAAATAAATAAATAAAAATATATAAATAAATAAAAATATATAAATATAAATAAATAAAAATAATATATTATAAATAAATAAATAAAAAAATCTTCCAAGACACTTAAATTATTCTAAATTTCGATAATACAATTTCATACGAATAAATGAAATTTCACTCTTTATTTTAAAATCCTCTCTAACAAATAAATTGTCATCAATTTAACGATATTAATTTCTTATTGTCAGATATCTAAATTAAAATAGACTAACAATAATGCGAACTTCCGTTTCGAATTCTCTAAATGGATAGATATTTCTCTATTAATAGAGATGTATCTCTCGTGAAACGTGTTGAACCTTTGGGATTGTGCGTTTACATTCAAAGGTTTGTTACCGCCATTGAGAATCAAGGATCTCGACCCTAAACTTTTTAGAATGTTCGTTCAGTCATGCGTGTTCGTTCGTTCCTTCGTTTCTTCCTTCCTTCGTTCGTTCGTACAATTTTGTTTTCGTTGCAATATGCACTGAAAGTTAGAACGAGACGAGGAAAGATTATCCTTCTAACTGTCCCTAAAAGATATTTTCCGAAAGGTTGGAAAACGTTTCCTTGTATTCGTAACGTATCAACGTGTATAGAAATCCCCATATCCCCGTACACGTATTTTACACACACACACACATACACAACATATAAAATACATACGTGCATTATGTATTCGTATAAAATCGGTGGTAGAATGAACGGGAATAAGAGATTCGAGTCGCTTTGTCAAAAAGGCAAAACGTGAATTTAAACTGTCGGTAATAGGAGCGGAATGAAAATACAATTGTTTACGGTGGTGGGGGGAGGGGAACAAATACAGTAAAAATACCCCCCTTCGTAGATTTTTCTAGCCGTCGGATGGAATACTTTTCTACTTTAGATTCAAAGTTAGATTTTTTTTTTTAAAGGATCGTATTCTCTCACCCCCACCCCCTCCCACACCCCACTTCCACCCTTCCATCACCTATGAGTATATCAGTTCGATTATTCTCATTGTCGATGTTGTTTTAGGCTGATAGATAAATTTTGTTGAAACTTTTTGGAATATATTCTTCGTGTAGTTCGATATTTTTGTGATTTGTTTATTGAAAATTATTCTATCTATTATAATTTTTATATTATATTAATTTAATTATTAAATTAATTTAATATTATAACAAGTTGATAGATATTAGTGTAATTATATATGAAAATATTTGTTTATTTTATTTTAAATATGTATTATGTAAACTTTTTGGAATATATTCTTCGTGTAGTTCGATATTTTTGTGATTGTTTATGACAATTATCTATTTAATTTTTATATTTAATTAATTTAATTATTATAATTAATTTATATTATAACAAGTTGATAGATATTAGTGTAATTATATATGAAAATATTTGTTTATATTATTTTAAATATGTATTATGTAATGTTATTTTATCGTTTATGTTATTTATGAAAAATTATATGAAAGATAAAGAAATAGGATAAAGAGAAATATGCTTAAAAGTTTGATTTTATAATAAGAAATATTTTGTAAAATGAGAACTTTTAAAAGAGAGCGATAAAAAATGGCAGGTGTTTGACATAAGATAAAAATATACTTATATATGGTGTTTCAATAATAGGGTCGTTTCATGGAAAAAGAAAAAAAGAACAAGAAGAAGAAGTAGAAGAAAAGTACAAAGCAAATTTGGGTAAAAGCTTAGAAATCTGGTCGGCAAAATCGTGGATTAGTAATTCGTGCGGTCTCATCAAGAAAAAGAATTCGTGAATTCAGTGATATTCGTGATATTCGTAAATTGTTCGTATCAACGGTTGGTTTAGTGTTGACAGTAGGCTGAAAAAAGATAAAAGCAAGAATCAGGAAATGCATTAGGGTTCGGGCTTGTTCCCACTGTCCAAAATTTAAATCCCAGAAACTGCGAGGATTTGTTGTCCTGGTTGCTACCTGAAAAAGAAAGAGGCTTTTGTGTAATCAAGATAGTTCTGTATAGTTGTAAGAAAACTTCTTAGGATGCCGCTATCTTTTACCGTCATCGTACCTTTTCATAGTACTCGTTTTTTGGCTTACACGATGTTTACGCTAATCCCACTATAATTGTTTTTTCATGCATGATTTTTACTTTGTTTTACTCCTATTACCATTCAACGACAACTTTTTTTTACATTATTTTTCAATATTTTTCGTTAAAATAATTCGTACAAAATTTACAATCAAATCACAGTGTTTGCAATTATTATTTCTATGGAAAGATTTTTTTTAGCTTGTATGTGTGTGTGTTCGGTTGTATGCAATTATTTTTATAAATAAAATTATTCGTAGTGTTGTATTATAATTAAAATTAATTCTAAATTCGTGCACGTTTGTTTTATAATTCGTTGATTAGATTTATTGAGATTTATTCATTTAATATTTGATTTGATTTTATTTTATTATTATTATTATTATATCATTGTTTTATAGAGGAGTGTAAAATCTTCGAATTAATTTTTATGAAATCATTTTTGCGAAATATATGAGAAGGAATAATAAAAATATTCGCCAATATTTCGATAGGTTGGTTTAAAGAAAATAATATTTTAGGAATGTAAATTGTAAACTAGCCGAACTAATCCTATGAAAATAGGATCGTCAGGTCAAGTACTAAAGAATAATGAATTGAATTTGTAAATCTTAATCCCCATAATAATACGAGATCAGCGGAAGGAACGGAGGATCTGAAAAAGAAAGTATTCGTGACGGAGGGAAGCGCGGGGAAGATTTTGTCCAAGACTGACTCCGCTCTTTTGCCCGTTTCTTTACAACCTGCTTATTTTTCTTTTCCCTTTATAACTCTTTTTATTAAACATAGCTTTTTTCTATTCCGGAGCGGGAGAGATTTTTCTTAAACGAACAAAGAAAATTGACAAAAGATTCATCTTGACAAAAGATTTTTAACTCTTGACAAAAGATTTTCTCAAAGTTATTTTTATAATATCTGTTAACAGTTATCATTATATATGGTTTTTATTTAAATATTTAAAATAATATTTTTTTTCTTTATTTATATATTTGAATATACAAAAAATAATTTCTTAGTTTAACTTTTGAACTTTTGTTTATCATTTAATATAATTTATAATAATATTCTTAATAATTAATATAATAATTTCGAAGTAATTTTAATTTGAAGAAGGAAAAAAGAAGATGAAAGAAAACTTGAAGTTTATTATCTCATTTTTCTTATCAAAGTTTGATCACCGTGCTTATAATTTCAATAAGATAAATTGTTCTATTTTAAATATCTCAGAGAAAAAAACGTTTGTTCAAACAGATTGACACGTTTCTACTAAAAAGAAAGAAAAACAAACATTTCGTTGGGTTCAAACCTATCGACACGTTTACGTAAACCCATTCCTAGTGTGAGTGAAATCCCGTATTATTAAAAACAAACTAACAAATTGTTTTATTAAAAACCGTGGACAAAAAAAGGTAAAGTAAAAAAAATCTGTTGAAACGATTCACATGTTGGAACGTCAACCGAGTGAAAAAGGTAAGAAAAGAAAGACAGATAGAAAGAAAGAGAGTGGTAGGTTAAAACTAAAAAAAAAAAAAGAAAGGTAGAAAGAGATAGAAAGAGATCTACCTGCGATATAGTCGAATCTCATGGCAACTTCCGGAAACGCTTTGTTTGCTCGCGGCCGGGTATTGAATGACGCGCGTTTCAAACTAAAGAAGCACTTCGTCAAAAGGCGAATTCGGTTCACTACTGCGAGGAAACGCGAATAAAAAGAGGGCGGATAGCAGTGCACGAGCAAACGAGAGAGAGAGAGAGAAAAACGAAAAAAAAACGAAGAGAGAGAGAGAGGAGAGAGAGAGAGAGATAGAAAATGAAACGGAGGGTTGAGGGGTTGAAGAGTGAGGGGATGAGGGGGTGAAACGAGCAAACGAGCAAACGAGAGAGAGAGAGAGAGATAGAAAATGAAATGGGGGTTGAGGGGTGAGGAGGTGAAGGTGTGGGGGGAGGGGGTTTCTCGGTGAAGAAATTCGAGAAGCTGAAGAGGCAAAATGAGAGCTCGGTGCGGGTCTTTCGGACGTGCAACGAATAAAATACACGCACATATACACACTTAAGTGTGCGTATATAGAAAATTATGTAAGATAAAAAGAGAGAGAGGTATAAATGTTTGACAAAGAAAATCGACCCCGTCAGCACTGTCAGTAACGACGAAGGATTCGAGTTACGTCACTGGCTGGGCCCGTTGTGCTTTTTCAGGACAGCCATTCAGAAGGTTTGCTCACAGTCAGTCAGCTCGAGTAAAGCGAGACTTTGGTAGGAGGCGAAAGATTTCTTTACATTCATGAAAGAAGAAGAAGACATCTTTTACTGGCCCTTCCTTGTCGAGTGGGAGTGGCCAGAATTGAAGATGAGCTGCTTCTCTTCTTTTTTTTTCTGCCTTTTTTCGTTCCCTTCTTTCCTTCTCCTTCCTTCTCCTTCCTTTTTTATTTTATTTCATTTTTTTTTCACCTCTTACTCCACTTTCTTTCTTTCTTTCTTTATTTCTGTCTTTCTTTGTTCTTCTCTATCACAAATTTGAGATATCAAGAATGAGACCCCTTTTGTTTTTAAATTCGATATGTTTCGTTTGTTTTTTTTTTTCTTTCTCTATCTTGCGTTTTTTTTCTTTTTTTTTTTTTAAGTATTATCTGTTGATTGGATGAAAGAAAAATGGGAATGATGATTTTAGAACGTTCCAAAGGGAATTTTTATTTTTTTGTTGCTTTCTTTTATTGTTCGATGGTATGATCGTTTACGTGTTTAATATTTTTATTTAAATTTCAAATGAATTTTTAGGATAAAATTTCTATTGATTTATAAATTCATTAATAATCTCATACATTTGTGTAATACTCTTTCAAAAAACAAATAATTTCTAACAATAATATCATTTTCACAATACTAAAAACAATTTTGCTTGTATCTTTACCAAAACCAGTTACAAACCTAATAAAAATCAGGTATAAAAATCTGACTAAAAATTGATAAAATATTCAAAATAACAATTATTAATAATATATAAATACACATTATTACAATATATATAATAAACATAAATAAACAATACTAAAAACAATTTTGCTTGTATCTTTACCGAAACCAGTTACAAACCTAATAAAAATCACGTATAAAAATCTGACTAAAAATTGATAAAATATTCAAAATAACAATTATTAATAATATATAAATACACATTATTACAATATATATAATAAACATAAATAAACAATACTAAAAACAATTTTGCTTGTATCTTTACCAAAACCAGTTACAAACCTAATAAAAATCACGTATAAAAATCTGACTAAAAATTGATAAAATATTCAAAATAACAATTATTAATAATATATAAATACACATTATTACAATATATATAATAAACATAAACAAACAATATTAAAAACAATTTTGCTTTCATCTTTACCGAAACCAGTTACAAACCTAATAAAAATCACGTATAAAAATCTGACTAAAAATTGATAAAATATTCAAAATAACAATTATTAATAATATATAAATACACATTACTACAATATATATATAATAAACATAAACAAACAATATTAAAAACAATTTTGCTTGTATCTTTACCGAAACCAGTTACAAACCTAGCAAAAATCTGATTATAAAAATAGATAAAATATTCCAAATAAAAAAATCCCCCCAAAAAAACACATCACACTCCTTAATTTCTTAAATAAATCGACAAAAATTAATAATTATATCGAATGATGAAATGATCGAATGATCGAAAGATCTTCAAAGAAGATTCCCACCAAAGAAGGTACACGTTTTCCAAGGTAATAACGAAGCTAGGGTTTGTTCCTGGTTACATACTCGACGTAAACGTGAATGCGTAATCGGAGTCCGGATGTTCCCGCCCAGGATGGACGGATGGTTGGATGGATGGGTGGATGGATTGGATGGATGTTGAAACGTCTTGCAAGCCAAAGACTCCCAAGGAGTCTTTCTATTCAACTCAACCCCGAAGAAGGTGCAACGTCTCTGATTTCTGATCCACGAGACTAGCATCAGCTAGCCGGTGCAGTTAAAAACTACTACTACTATTGTTATTATTATTATTACTACTACTACTACTACTACTTGTCACTCTGGTTTACGCCCACTTTATTCTTTAATAACAAAAAAATCAAATGATAGAATCCTCGTCTAACGTGAATTCCTACTTCGAAGAGAAGTTCGTTATGGTTTTTTTCTTTCTTTCTTTCTTTATCTTTTTTTTTTTTTATTATTCAAGACCACCGTTCTCGTACCATCCTTTTCTATCTAATTTCAATAACATTGAACTTCCTGTCGACTAAGGAACATTTTAACGTTCCAAAACGTTAACCGTTTTTTCTTCTTCGCTGTTATTTCTCATTTTACTTTTTCTTTTTCTTCTTCTTCTTCTTCTCCCCACTTGAAAAATGTTTCTTAAAATATCGTTCGTGGATTATTTTTGAATAAAAATATATAAGTATAGATTGTTTTTATTCTTTGAATTGAATAATGGTAATACTTCATTCTTATAATTTTCTCATTCTTTAATTTAATTTTTTCTTTTTTTTTTTTAAACCATTTGTTTATTGCTTTGAACCAATACTACTATACTACTATTATAGAACTATTATACTTTTATTTATTATTTACTATTTTCTTTTTACATTTAATTAATTATAATATTTACTGTAATTAATGGCCTTTAGGGAGCCTAGGCTCTAGGGTCAATAAAATATTATTAAATAAATAAATAAATAAATAATGATTTTGTGGTTTAAAGTTAACACACACACATACATACACTGGATTTATTTATTATATTTTATTATATTAAATATTTATTTTTGTTGTCTCTGAAATGTGAATCAATTTAATTGAAATATAAAAATCGAAGATTAAATGATAAATTATTTTTATTGGTAATAATATATAATACAAAATAATGTGTTATTTTTTATTGATCAATCAATTTTGGATTTATGTTTTTTGATTAAACGATTTGTGGTATATTAAATAATAGATTTTTAATGGACTACAAAATTTCTACTTGTGCAGAAGCTTCCCATGGCGAATTATGTTATACGATCACGTGAGAGCCATAACTTCACATATGGTTCTTTTTCAGTGAATTCGATCATACCATAGTACTATCTGTCTATCGACCAGGTAGATGAATTATATAGGGTGAAGGGATAAATTTTAATCCCTTTAATCCAAAATAATTCGACGCAATTTGTTCAAATTATTTTCAAATGTATTATTTCACGATATTATTTTTTTAATGCGAATTAATTAATCGATAAACATCGATGTTATTTAAGGATAATATTCAATCATAATAAAATATATTTTTAATATTTTTATAACTTATTTTCTATATAATATTTTTCTAAACTTATTGTTAGAAATTAAAATGGAAATTAAATTAAAATTGAAAAATATAATTAACATAAACTTCGTGCAAGTATAATATTATATTCTAACAAATGTTTATCTTATTTTTCTTCATTTAGAAATAAAACAATATTTAAAAATACGTTCAATTTGTAAATATCTTTTCAGATAAAAATATGTTGTAATGAAATATAACAAATTGATACACCCTGTATATAAGGATAATATAAATTTAGGTAGAAATTACTGATACATATTCTGACAAACTACGAGTATTTAAATATCGTTTTGCATATAATATCTTTTCAAATAAAAATAGAAAATACAATAAAAATATCTTTTAATGAGAAATAACAAATTGTTACACCCTGTATATAAGGATAATATAAATTTAGGTAGAAGTTGGTGGTACGTGTTCTGACAAACTACGAGTACATACTACTACTACTACTACTACTACTATTACAATTTTCAATGTTGATTATCGAACAGAAACGCGACCATATGTTCAAGTTTTCCCACAATACTTGTACTCCTTGTACACTGTATTATACTGAGATACAACCTGGAGTCCAGTTTAAATGCAACAGGTAGTCGCTACGTCATTCTTCTAATCACCGGGACGCAAACTTCTCATCGCACGCACGATCCTTCTAACGTTAAACTAATTGCCTTACTATGATATATACACATGTCATCGATTAAGTGGTTGATGACGTGGGAGATTCTACATACGAATTCTAATAGTTTTTTGATCGATCACTATAATATCTGATTTTTAGAAAATCATTTTACAAAAATAAAACAAAAATACTTTACTGACAATCAATTATTTTACAATTATTATCTAATATTTTCTAACATTTAATTAAATAACATATGAAAACGAGGTGTATGATTTAATATTTTTTTATCAAACATTCATGGAAAGTATAATCTTTGAAATTATTATTATTATATATATTGTTTATTGTATTTGAATAAAATACTTTTCAAACGTATATTTCTTTCAAATTTATCAAAGGTAACATTATTACCTTTTCACCAAATCATTTAAAGAATATCATTTGTTACGACCATTATGATGATAACTGTTTGTTCTTAAAAAGAATTCAAATAGGTATTTGAAAAGATTTTAGAATTCAAATATTTGTTTTATGATAGATTACGTTCCTTCTGGATATTTTTCTTTTCACCCAATAAAAAATCATATGAATTTTTCTTAGAAAATATCTCGTTCACGTTTACACGTGTTTTACATTTTCCCAAAATTCAAAATCAAATTAACGAAATATTTCGTGTACAATTAATTTCATAATTAAATGAATACAAATAATCTCGACCTAGAAAATAAAATAAAAGAAAGAACAGAAATTAAAAAAGAGAGAGAGAGAAATAAGAAAAAGAGATAGACAAAATTTGTAGGGAAGAAGATAAAAAAAAAAGGGCGAACACGTGTTACTTGTATGGGAAGATTCACACGAGGCTGAGAATGCCTGTTAATCTAATCATTTACTCCTACAGTTTAGTATGTAGTTGTGTCTAATGTGTACATACACTAAAAACACACACACACACACAAAAACACAAACACATACTATCTTTCTAGTTCATTCTCATACACACACACAATATTCTCATTCTCTCTTTCTAATTTACACAAATACAAGTTGTGTCTTATGTGTACATACACTAAAAACACACACACAATACACAAACACATACTTTCTTTCTATTTCATTCTCATACACACACACAAATATTCTCATTCTTTCTCTTTCTTTCTAATTTACACAAATACAAGTTGTGTCTTATGTGTACATACACTAAAAACACACACACAAATACACAAACACATACTATCTTTCTATTTCATTCTCATACACACACAAATATTCTCATTCTTTCTCTTTCTTTCTAATTTACACAAATACAAGTTGTGTCTTATGTGTACATACACTAAAAACACACACAAAAATACACAAACACATACTTTCTTTCTATTTCATTCTCATACACACACAAATATTCTCATTCTTTCTCTTTCTTTCTAATTTACACAAATACAAGTTGTGTCTTATGTGTACATACACTAAAAACACACACACAAATACACACTTACACATACTATTTTTCTATTTCATTCTCATACACACACAAATATTCTCATTCTTTCTCTTTCTTTCTAATTTACACAAATATTTTCTTTCCTTCTCTCTTACTTTCTCGTACACACAAATATTCTATTTCTTTCTCTTTCTTTCTTTTTACTTTCTCCTACACACAAATAATTCTAAGCATCGTCACTACGTCGATTTATTTACCCCCAGCGTGCAAGACATTTCGTAGTTGTGTCAATGCAACACACCCCGTTGAGAATTCCATTATCGTTCCGACAATTTATACCCTCCCCCACTCCCCAACTCTCTCAACAAATCTCTTCCCCACTTCTTCTTTTTATTCTTATTCGACTAAAAATGAGAGGAAAAGTAGTAGCAGCGGCAAAAGTGACGGAAAAAGGCGACCACGTAGATATTTTCCTTCGATGAAAAACGAAAAAAAGAAGAAAAAAAAAAAATAAGGATATCGGTTACGTTCAAAAACTTCCATTTTATTATACAGGTAATGCATGTTCTTTATAAGAAAGAATAATGTCTTATCCATATCGATATGAATGGTATATTTGATTTATGGTTTCTTCTTCTTATCTTTTATATATTTTAGATTGCAGAGACTGATTTTATTTTCTCCTGAATATCCTATTTCTATTGGTTATATCGAGATACAATGATTTTTTAATCTTTTATTTTTTTTCATATTTCTTTTATCGGAATGTTTTATTTTCTACGTTTGCGTCACGTTAACTGTAAGATAAGATAATAATATCTTCGTATATGCACGTAGAATAAATTTATTTCAATAATCGTATTTTGTATTAATATTAATGTTAATGTTAATTAAACAACAATAAAAATGATTAATAACAACAATTATTAAAAATAATAATATTATTAAATTATAAATTATTAAAAAAATAACAAAAATGATTAATATTAATGTTAATGTTAATTATTTGATCACGTTACGTGATACATAACCGTATCCCCCCCCCCACTCACTTCTGTTTCCCACTTTCCTACTCTGCTCAAGTTTCTCCCACTCCTCTGTCAATTCTCTTCCGAACCAATCACTTTTCGCAAGTGATTTTCTTTTGTTTTTACGTTTCATTCTTATTCGCGCACGTTTACTGAATTTTTTCAATCAGTTGATTTTCAATCAATTGAATTTTTCTTTTTTTTTTTTATGCAGAATGAATGAGTATGATATTTTAAACAAATTATAAACACAATATTTTATTAATGTTATTATTAAAATATTTAATGTATCGTATTTTTGATGATTTATATAAAAATGTGTGAAAGATTAATATAAACAAATTGAATTAAGTAAATTTGTGTTCGATTTAAAATATTTGTGTTTTATTAAACATTTTATTCGCGGAATTTCGTACGAAGTTTTATCAAAATTGTTAGAATAGACATAATTTTTTGCTTGGTGACGATGGAATCGTTAGAATGAGAGAGAGAGAGGGTAAAAAAGGGTCGATTGGTGCTCGATCACCACGCCTTCCAAAGACCGCCTACACTTTGATATCCCGCATGCGTGTCAGACAATGCACCACCCAGAAGTGTCGACAGATTTTTTAAAAAGTCTCTCAGGTTGTTCGTCGCAAAGTATATCAAAGTTTGTTTTACAATTACAATGTGCAATTAATTAATTTATCATTTATCATTGCAAATAAATCTGTTTGGTTTTTGATAAAATCATCATACAAAACAATGCAATAAAATTTCTTGCAAGTAAACAAAATGTGCAATGAATTATTTTAAAATCATTTTTCTTTCGTTTTTTTTTCTTTCTTAAAATATTTTCCATTTCTGATAAAATTATTATACAAAACAATGCAATAAAAATTCTTGCAAGTAAACAAAATGTGCAATAAATTATTTTAAAATGTATTATTGCAAATATAAATCTGTTTGATTTCTGATAAAATTATTACACAAAACAATGCAATAAAAATTCTACCATGTAATTAACGTGCAATGAATTATTTAAAAAATCATTTTTCTTTCGTTTATTTTTTCTTTCTTAAACTTTTTTTTCATTTCTGATAAAATTATTATACAAAACAATGCCATAAAAATTGTTGCAAGTAAACAAAATGTGCAATGAATTATTTTAAAATGTATTATTGCAAATATAAATCTGTTTGATTTCTGATAAAATTATTACACAAAACAATGCAATAAAAATTCTACCATGTAATTAATGTGCAATGAATTATTAAAAAATCATTTTTCATTCGTTTATTTTTTCTTTCTTAAAATATTTTTCCATTTCTGATAAAATTATTATACAAAACAATGCGATAAAAATAGTCGCAAGTAAATAACGTAGAAAAAATTATTGAAAAACTGATCTTGACTAATAAATATTATTGATTTGTATTGAAATCATAGTACTTGAGAAAAAAACTAAGAATTCGTAATAGATGCTTGACGAAGGAAATCCTTCAGGAGGATCAAAAATTGGCATTGCGAAAGTAGCCGACAATGGCACACCAGGAGTTCGCGTTATAAATATTTGTCCCGGGAAGCGGGTCCTTTGGAGGGTGTCGACAAGTGTGCGAGGGGTTGTTTAAGGTTCTAGTAAGACGAAGGACTTGCTCTTGGTAAAATATAATGGCACAGGGTGAAAGAGAGAAAGGAAAAGAGTAGGAGAACTTACGTGAATGAAAGACACGCACGTGTTTATGCGGAAGGACTTCGTTGGTCCTTGCGCAAAGAGGAAAGTACCCTTTGGTACTCGAGAAAGAAAAAAACGAAGCAAGAAGAAAACAAAAAAGAAGAAGAAAAAAAAAAAAAAGACGTACACCTTAAACAACATTAAAAGCCCGCATATCTTTGCTCTTTGAAAAGTTGTGGGAAAATGTTTTTACGTTTGTTCCTTAAAATTCTTCCTATTTCTTATTTTTTTTATTTCTTTTTGCATTGGTTTTTTTTTTTTCCCTGCAATTCTCGTCAATTATCAATCGTCCCAACAATTCAATATTGTTTTATTTAATTTATTAATTATTATTAATTTAATTTATTATTATTATTATTATTATTATTATTATAGGGACAATTTTTACAAGTTTTTTTACTTAAAATACGACGCTGATCTCGAAAGAGAGAGAGAGAGAGAGAGAGAGAGGATTAATACCTCAAGCTAAGGCTCTCAACGCAAAAAGGGCTAAAAGGGCTTCTCTCCCTTTTCTCCGTTGAGAGGAATTGAACGTCTCCATATTCAACGTTGATAATGGTAGTTCCTTTTCGATGGCAAGGACAAATCACTTAACGCGATTTCCTCTACCTTTACCTCCATTCTTTCTGTCACTTTTTCTTCATCTTTTTCGCAAAATGACAAATTATTTTACATTATTCCTAAGTGATCGGTTGATACAAAAAATATGACATCTCCAGACTCTCGATTCCGAGAAGGAAAAAATAATAAAACGAATCTCTCTAATTCTATAATAATATTATATAATTATTAATAATTAAAAATATTATAAATAATATTATATAAATATATAATTCTATTATATAATATAATAATATATAATAATTCTATTATAATATTATAAATAAATATATAATAATTAATTTATTATTAATAATAAATAATAATCGTTGACAAAAAAATCGAATGGTTGTTCAAAATTAATATTTTTTGTCTAACTCTAATCGATAAATCAAATTATTTATTATTCCAAAGATCAAAAGCACAGTGAACACCTCTAACTACAAACTCAAACAATTTCAATTTAAAAAATCCCAATAAATTAAATCAAAATATAAAACCGAATAAAAATTCTATAAAAAAACAATCATTAACAATAACTACAAAATTCAACTATTCAATAAAAGAACAATTCTTTCAAAATCAAATCTGTCATCCTCTTCTAATCGATAAATCGAATCAATCAAACGATTCGAAATCTCGATCAAAATCATTTGTACATAACAAAGTGAACATTTCGAATATAAAACCCCGAACCATTTGATGATAGATCGTATTTGAGAAACTACTAAAAAGGGATTCATCCCACACCTACAAATAAAAGAGAAAGAGAAAGATATAGATAAAAGGATAGAGAGAGACAGAAAGAGGTTGATGGTGAAGCATGGGGTGAGTGTTTGCTTTCCCTTGGTTCCCCTTGAACCGGATAACCACTAAACTCATCGAGATATCAGTTGGAATAAACTCGTACAAACATCGAAGATCGAGATTCGACTACGACCAACTAACAAACGACATTTCCAGTTGGTTTTGTAAACGTTCACGAGAAGAAGAAGAAGTAGAAGTAGACAAAAAAACGAAGAGTTTTGTTCAAGTGACGGGGTAGCAGTAGAAAAACTCAGGTTAGCGGAGATGAAGAAGAGAGAAGGATGAGAGGGGTGGTTGGGGGTGGAGCGGGGGTGGGTCGGGGGTGGGTGCTTTTGAACGGACGACAGCATTCAATGTTTTATCGAGGATCTACGTTGGCTCTGAATGCCTTTGTGCTTTTCTTCACGTGAAGTAGTTGTGTAGTAAAAGAAGAAGAAGAAGAAGAAGAAGAAGGAATTGGTGGAGGGGGAGGGAGGTAGGTGGAAAAGAAAGGTATAAGAAGAAAAAAAAAAGAAAAGAAAATAAGGGCGTGGGAGGAGGTGGTACGCGGAGATTCTGTTGGGGTGTATAAAACGAATAACCGTGACTATTTTTGCTCAATGCTTTTTCTCTCCCGTTCCCTTATTATTTAAGATTTGAGAAGTAGAACGAACAGAGGTAGGACGGGCACAGGTGGTCGTCCCTCTTTCGTACCTTCACGCACCACCAATTTCTTCCTCATTATCCAGGTAAGGGGGGCGGTCATTTAACGGGGAATTTTATTTCTCTCTTTAGCAAATCCATTGTATCCCTCTTATGACGCGACTAGGGTACCTCTGATCTGACCCCCGGTTCAAACGAACTTCTTCTTCTTATTCTTTTTCTTTTTTTTTTTTTTTCTTATTATTTTTTATTCTATTTAGTAGTCTCTTCTTTCCTTGTTTCCCTTTCTTTCTTTCTTTCTATCTTTTTATTTGGATTTTTTTATTTACATCTGATTCAGTACTCGCTCCAAAATTCGAATAATCAATTGTCGAACGAATAAATAAATTCTAAGATCGATGCGTCGATAAATTTGTACCTTTTTTTGTTTATCTTTTATTATTAATAGGACGAGTATTATTATTTAATTTATACGTAAGATCTTAGAAATATTACGCGACGTTTAAATATTTGTAATGAACAAATAAATTTTGTTTAAAAAATATTTTTCTTTTATAGTTTTATTTTTTTTATTAACACGCGACGAGTAATCCTTTTTCATTATAAGCGAAGTCATAGAAATAGCGCAACGTTTAAATGGTTAGAGTGTCTTACATAAAAGAACCCTCGCGTGCAACCCGATATGTCAACACGATGCCCTCCACCCCCCACCACCCTAAAATGTTCTTTTCTAAATATGAATGAGATCAACGGGTCGAATCGAGACACGAACAAACGCAAAAGACACACGAGTATGCACATGCGAAGTCACGTGTATCCTCGTGCCTTCGTATACTACACAACTACTACTCATCATCGTTTTCCACTTTCCTCATCCTTTTTCGGGGATAGTTCACACCCTCTCGAACACGCGCAACTTACCCCGTCCTTTCGATTATTCCGACTGTCACCAAGAACGAAAAGGGGATTAGGATTTCAATTTATTTGCACAATAAGCTTGCAACCAAGTCCGAGCATACGTTCCTATATTCTAGTTCGAGTACCTTCTCTTCAAGATACAACCCCATGGTTACGATTGACGCTGATTTTGTGCCTCAAATTAGGGCTCCATCTACCTGAATTTAGTAGAATTATTTTTTCACATTATTGTGAAATATGATTAATAAATTTTCTCTCGAAGTTATTCTTTTTTTTTTAGCAGGTTTGAGAAAAAACGATTAGAGTGAATTTTTACGATGCGCGCGCACAGCGACGCAAAATTAAACAGAATGAAGTTAGTCTCGGTAATTACGATGCGCGCGCACAACGATATGAAATTAGTCGCGAAGTTTGTCGCGTCACAGTCAGCTTGTTGTATTGTTCAACGCGTGTTTGATTGAGTTCCCGATCATCAAATTAAATTTAAAACATACATGAAATGCATACAAGTACTTTATATATATGTTATTATGAAAGATAATTCATTTGCTCTAATAAAGTTTCATGAACGTTTAAAAATTACAAGTCACGGATTTTCCTTGTAAGCTTTCGATCCCAACCGAAGCGCTTTCTTTGTCGATAACTTCTTACCATCGACCGATAAAATAGATGTTCTGTATTACCGACAGTTTTTTGCACTGCTGTAGAAAAGGGTTGCCTACGTTTAGCTCATCGTTTTTTCTAAATATCTTCGAAAAACGAAGTAAGAAAATCTTTTAAGTTTATTTTTTTTCACTATATTTGACCACGTAGAATATTATACTTGATAATAATAATAAATACTTACATTTTTACTTAAACTAACTTATATATTTGTTTTTATTTTATCATAGATGAATAATTTGTTAGCAACGAAAGCAGACACTCTCGAATACGTTTCTGTGATTTATGGGGGAATATTAAAGGGGATATTTAATCTGAAAAAAAAAAAAAAAAAAATACATGCAAACACCTTTCATGATTAATATTACGAACACACGAATCTACTCTCAACTAGTTAATCTACATTTTGTCATACGAATTATCATATAAAGTAGACGTTTGCATATACACGTTTTTACCTTTCCTTTCCTTTCCTTTCCTATCTGTCTATCTCTCTCTTCCTCTCTTTTCTATTACCATAAAGATATCATTTAACACGAGCATAGCTGTTAATTGAATTAAAATCCAAAAGATTTTTTAAATTTGTTTTTATTTATTATTTTTTTTTCACTCAACAGATATAAATACGAGACAAGGTTTAACATTACATCGTTATTTATGAGAATGTCGTCGAGGTTATGTTTTTTTTTCGTTTACGAAGATGCGTGGAGGTGGGGGGAGGGTTTTCGTGACATCGGAATGCGACCAACGAAATCTGATTTGCTTGCTGAAATATTTTTTTTCCTACACTTTTTTCTTACGTCATCGAAATACTCTGATATTTTATAGAAAAAATAAAAGGAGGAGGAGGTGGTGGTGGTGGAGGTGGAAGTTGTATCAGTTTTAATAAAAAAAAATTTCACGTCGGGATTCGATTTGATTGGTGGATTGTAAAATGGGATTTAAAGGGGGGAGGTGAGATAAATCAAGTTACTTTCAGTCAATAAACGTTTCACGGATATGACGATGACGCGTGGGAAGTTGAAACATCCTCCTACTCGTAAGATGCCCTCAAGCTTTTGCTAAGGATAACACCGATTTCAAGGACGTTCACTGCCCTTTCCCTCTGGAGTAACAAGAACAACAAATTTCACCTACGTGTACGGGTTTACACCTTGCGTTCCACGTCTCTAAAAGGATTTCCGTGATTTCGCTTTGATGTTTTTGCGACGATGTCAGTGTCATATCGTTTTTTTCTTTTTCATTTGTTTTTTTTCGGAAAAAGATTAATCTGTCGTATCTCGAAACGTTCATTTCATGATTTTTATTATTACAATATTTCAAGGTTAATCCTCTCGGATTCTGATTTTCGATTATTTTATTATTGCATTTCGAATGAAATTGATCGACTGGAATGAATTGGATATTTTAATAGGTGGTTGTTGTTATTATTTTTTATTTAATTATTATAATGTCATTTATAATGCGTTGACGAGGAAATTAAAATGTCATCTTGGATAAGAAAAACATTGTTCCTAAGTTCTGGTCAATTTTGTTTTCTTTTTTGGTTTGTTTTTTTTTTCTTTTGTTTTTCATTATGAAAATGTGCAATAATTGAACGTTGAGATTAAAATGCAATTTATGGGGGTGGGGCTGGAGATAAGATTACGTTTTGATTAATTTTTACGATATTGATCGTATTTAAATATTTTGCAAGTAAGATAATTATTAATTATGATTATTAATCGATATTTTCGAGAAAAAATGTAATACCACGCGTTCGATCTGATTTTTCAATTTTTTTTTTTAAATAAACTCGTTTTTGATTGAACCATGTACCGGATGATATTTTTAAGATGTTGTATTTTATAAATAGAATAATTATTATTCCATAAAAATGATGAATTTTTGTATAATTCAATATCGAGATTAAAGAAATTCGCATAACCGATTCGTTCTCTGAAATTGTAAGCTTTTCAAGATCGGAACTTTCATCTCTGTTTGTTGCCTCAGGCGTAAATCTGTCGACTATGTTCGAGAAAAAAATAAATATAAAATACTGTTTCACTTATGTTAGTTGATCTCGACGGCCCTGAAGTCGATCAAATAGAAAACTTGTATTACCAGAATTGATCGTTGAAAAAGTTTTTTGTTTTTTCTTTTTACAAAAATCAACAAAAAAAAAAAAGAAAAGAAATATAATCTCAACGAGAAAAAACAATTTGCGTAGGTAAACAATCTTCTTATCGATTATTATGCGTGCATAATTATTGTAATTAAAATAATTACAAATAATTATTTGTATAATACGAGGAAAATAATTATCCTATTTTTAAATAAAAAAATAAAAGTCAAGAAAAATATTATTAAATAAATTAGGAAATATAATACATGTGTGTATGCATTAAATTGATTTTATATTGAAAATATTATGACAAATTATTGTAATTAATATAATCAAAAATAATTTGTTATATATGCGCATCAAATTTAATATTAAATAGAAAATTTATATGAAATATATTCTAATTAAAATAATTCTGAATATATAATATACATTTTTATAATTGCAGAATAATTTGAGATAAAAGTAAAATTGTGATATAAAATATGAATCGGTTTACCTACCTGGTTTTCCTTTCTTTTCTTTTATTTTTTATAATTATTTTTCTCTTACAAAAGAAAAAACCCGAGTTACTGGAACACTTTTGAAATCTTTTTTCGTGTATCACGCTCGAGAAATTTCCAGTTATTCTCGTGCATTAAATTCAATTCTTTTCAACCATTCAATTACCTATACTTTACAAAATTTATTTTTTCCATTTAAGATTAAACGAACTGGTATATCAGAATGCACGTTAATGCACTTTTGTAAATCATAAAGTGGCATCGTACATAATTACGTTGTTTAAAATAAGGAACTGTTTAGAAAGGTTGAGGTAACGTGGAAGAATCTGCTTACGTGTTTTAAGGGGTTATACGCAGTTAGAATTTTTAAAAAATCGATTTTTTTTTTTTTCATTTTTGGAATGTACATATATTTAAGTATATTCTCTGAAAATTTCAAATCGATCCGACAAATATTCTTCACTTCATGTAAGCTGCAAACAACAATTTTTAACTATGCGTAAACGTCTCTTTGAAACTTTAAACGCGTTTTTCTCAAAACGGTATTTTCAAAGTCGGTGATCTCGATTTTTCAAAAACGGCTTAACCGATCGGTTTCGAATTTTTACACAATCTTCTTAGATATATTCCTCAGGTATTAAGTATAAGGAATAATTTTTAAAAAAATTTATTACTATTTTTTCGTAACAATTTAGAGCGAAAATTTTAGTCAAAAACAACAACTTTTTTTCAAATAGACATAGCCATTTTGTCAAAAATCAAAATTATTATTATTCCTTGGTTTTAATACCTGCATTAATCTATCCTTTAAAAGAATCCACCATATTTTTTAATTTCAATAATCCAAACCGCCAAAATGGAGATCACCGCCAAACGTCTGTTTTTTAGAGGACGTTCAAGAAATCATCTACAGGAGCGGTGCAGATTAATATTTGTACATAATTGACGCGCAATTGTATTCTCAAAAGTTGGCTCTATTTGAATTGACATCACTTTTGTTTGAGAAATAAAAACTGTTTCTAGAAAAAATTCATGAAAATATATCTTTTTCGAGCCTCGCAACTGCGTATAACCCCTTAAAACGATACGCAAAGTAAATAATAATAATAATAATAATAATAATAAAGAAAAATAGAGACAATGAATAATAATTGTAAATTCGATTTCTCGTCGATTGAGATACAATGATTCCTTGACGATACAAGAACTTAATATCTTACAATACTAAACTGTCTGATGTTCGTTCACAATAATTAATTATTCGATTAATTAATTATATTCATTCGTAGTTAATTAACTTAACTATTAACTACAAATTAATTAACTTAACTATTATAATATAATAAAATGAACGTCGTAAAAAACGCTGCCGTGACAAGTCGGTAAAGTTCGTCGCAGCAGCGGAGCTTTCTTAAAAAAATAAAAAATAAAAAAAAAAAAAAATATGTACGAGTGATATGATTTTTTTTTCTTTTTTTTTTTCTTTTTTTTTTTTTTTTTTTCTCAACAAAAGGCTCAGGCTATTGCAACGCACATTTAGTATACCTCTTCATCGCAGAAGCATTTAAAACTACGATTCACATTTTTTATCTAATATCGAACGTTCTTGAATCATTTTTTTGTTTTTTTCTCTTTTTTCTTCTTTTTTTTTAACACTATTACAACCACCAAATCGGTGAATACGTGAACATTGTATTTGACAATTAATTTAATTTATGATTGCATATTTCAAATATTTTTATTGAATAATATTCATTAATTTCTTTTATCACCTTTTCAACACTTTTTCTTCAACCTCGTGAAAATTATTGGCAGTTGTAATATTAACACGTTAACTGTCACGTAAGTTTAACATGTTTTATCATAAAAGTCACAAATTTTAAGATTACGAATAAAACAATATAATAATAAAAGTCACGAATGGTTACCCACGTGGCAGTCAACGTGTGATAATTAAAAAAAAGATGAAACAAAAATTTAGAGAGAGAGAGAAAGAGAGAGAGAAAAAAACAATAAACATTTTTCAAGAAACGTCCTATACGGGCCTATACGAAACGAATAATTTTAATTTTTATTTTTCATTACTCATTTGCATCCTGTCTTATACGTCAACCAAACGACAATTAATTAACGTTGATATTTTTATTTAAAAATGTCAGGAAAAAAATCAAAACAGGTTCGACATTGTCGTATGAAAAACAGGGAACGATAAAACAAATCTAAATTGGAGTGTTGAAGAATCGGAATAAAAAAAAAAAGAAAAAAAAAAAACACGGAATGAAAAGAAACAAAATGGAGGAAAAAATGTAAAAAAAAAGGAAAGGAGGAACGGATCGTTTCGATTGGATCGGGCGGCCAGCGAGCGATCATCACAAAGTTCACAAAAACACACACAAACACAAACATACACATACACAATCTTCTAACATTGACAAAACGTTAGATTAAAAAAATGTTCATAGTACTTTATCTACCGCGACGAAATAATAATAATTTGAGTTCGTCGTTAATTATTATTATTAAAACGCAATATCGTTTCGATGTTATAATAATCGATTCGTTGTCGTAGCAATAGTAGCAATAATTGTCGTAGTTGTTGTTGTTCTTGTTGTTGTTAATTATTGAGATTCGACATATCCGACAAATATTTATTTTGAAAAAAACAAAATCTCGTCTTAATTCGAACAATTACTATTCTGAGGCAGTTAAGTTGGCAAGAGAAAAAGAACAAATAAAGAAGAAGAAGAAGAAGAAGAAGAAGGAAAAGTAAAGAAACGTAATTAAACATAATAAGAAATCAGTCGTGTTGCGTAATCTCTCGTTTGAAAATTCCTGCCCCAATGGAAGCCACACATTTTTTTGCAACAAACTCTTAAAGTGTCTTAAATTACAACGCAATTGAGAATACAAGAAGGAATGTTTTTGATAATAAATAAAATGAAATAGAAAAATTTCGTGGCTTCCATTGAACGATGACCATGGGGGGTTGGTGATGGAGGTCAACGAAAAACTTAAAATCGCATAATTTGTCTTATTTTTCTTGTTTTTTTTTGTTTCGTTTAATAGGAGACACTTCCCTATAGGACTCTGAATGAATTTTGTTTAAATTCAAAGAGCCAGGAATTTCATGAGGGCTTCGTAGATCAATCTTGGATCGATGGTACCATCAGCCGTGTACCTGACACCTCTGAGCGAACCATCGTCGTGACTGACAACCCCATATTCGCCAACTATAAAACCATCCGGCGTTCTTTCCTCAACCCTGTATTTGTGATAATTCCGACCTTCCTCAACATAACCAACTTTGTGACCATCCTCGACGTCCGACGACGAATTGGGTGCCTCGGTTATGGTCATTTGAGGACCATAAGCTTTCCCATTGCTACCAACGCTAACCGATTCGTCGAGCTCGTAATTTTCTTCCTCCGGTTCAGCAGCACTCGCTGCCGACTGTTCGCGTCTCAAAGGTTGTCCTTCGGAATCGTAAACTTTGCTAGGTTCGCCATAGATCTTCGATGGTTGGGAATAAATTTTTGACGGTTCCGAATAGATTTTCGATGGTTCCGAATAAATTTTCGAAGGTTCGCCATAGATTTTTTCCGGCTCGCCGTAAATTTTGGCCGGTTCGCTGTAAATTTTGGACGGTTCGCCGTAAACTTTGGCGGGTTCGCTGTAAACCTTCGATGGTTCGCCATAGATTTTGGCGGGTTCGCCGTAAACTTTTTCCGGTTCGCCGTAGATTTTCGAGGGTTCGCTGTATTGTCGAGAAGATTTGTAAGAAATTTTAGACGATTGTCCGTATTTCGTGGTCGGCCTGTTATTGAAATGCGAATTATCGTAATGTCTGCCAACTTTTCTACCCTGGGGCGGGGTCAAGATTTGTTCGGAATCGATTTCCATCGGTTCCTCGTGTATCTCGCGTGGTTCGGAATTTTCCTCGGACAATTCGTAATTGTCTTCGTCCGTTCCTAAAGTGGTGGAGGTTATGATTGGACGTTGTTTGTCGAAGGATCCATAAATGGAGGTATGTTTGGTGGTCGTTGTTCTGGGAGTGATGGCACCGTGTTGACGCCAACTGGTTCTGGGCAAACCTTCGTCTACGGAAAATTCGCTTCTGTTTGATTCCGAGACGATGTTGGTAAGTTCTTCCGTGACCAAACGAGCTGGCAAAGGTGTCATCACGGTGGTAGAAGTAGTAGTACTGGTAGTAGTAGTAGTGGTACTAGTGGGTGTCGGTAAGGTAGATCTCTCTGTAACCGATCGAGAAGTAGTCCTAGAAGTAGACCTCTCCGAATCCTTGTTGGACGTTTTTGAGATGATAATAGGTGGCCTTGTGACAACGGGAGCATCCGAACTATCGTAATGTTCGACTCTAACTTTGTAAGGGGTAGCCTCGACGGTCGAAGTTACACTGACACCTATAACCTTTTGCCTGCTAGTTATAACATTCTGATGATTACTAGCATTGCTATTGTTGTTGCCGATGGTTGTGCTACCGTTGTTAGACCTGGACGATTGATCGTTGTTGGTAACTTTTGGCGAGAAGCTCGTAGCCATGCTCAAATCGTCGATCAACGATGCCAGATTTTCTTGGCCATTGTCGTTGACATTTTTCTCACGACTGATAGGATAAAAACGAACTATTTCGTCGGGACTACGACCGGAATGTTGAGTTTTCGTTATGCTACTCGTTCGGCCGCTGGGATTCCTGGAGATTCGATAAATCGATGCTTCGTGTTGGGACTCCGAGCTGACGCTGTCTCCCGAAGACGAAGAGGACGACGAAGAAGATGAGGATGAAGATGACGATGACGATGACGATGATAATGATGACGATAAAGATGACGTATGACCACCACGACGGAATCCTCGTCGTCGTTGGGGTGCTGGTGCCATTGCACCGTTTATGAAAACTGAGAGGAACTCGGTCCCAGCTAGTATGTCGTTTCTCTTGGCTGGTGCGGCTCGTACCTCCTCCCACACCAGTGCCGCTTGCAGCAGTACCTGAAAAAGGTTGGGCACGTGCATTAGCCAGAGATTCATACTTCACAATTTTATGTTCGTTCGTTCGTACATTCGTTGGTATATTCGTACATTCGTTTGTTCGTTCGTTCATTCATTCATTCGTTCATTCGTTCGTTCGTTCATTGTACCAGTACCTGAAAAAGGTTGGGCACGTGTATTAGCCAGAGATATTCATATTTTACAATTTTATGTTTGTTCGCATATTCGTACATTCGTTCTCGTGTAACTTAGATGACCCGAGGACAAATTTGACCAGGTCTCATGACCAATGAAAATGATTTATCATCCTTATTCATATTCTAACCTAACGCGAGTGAATTATTATTTTTTTTATTTTTTTTAATTCTTTTTTATGATTCGACCATTTCCAACCGGGGGTATACTTTATCGTTCGTATAAATTTCAAAACGTTGAATATTATTTTTGATATCTTTAGATGGCGCGTGTGGGTGTCGTTTATTTAACTGCCCGATGTTTCGGAAAAACTACGAGATGACATCGGTCGAATTTTACAATTGGTGTCTTTTATTTTGGAAAATACGTATCCTTTTGAATTGTTACGCAATATTATTTTTTTATACTATTAGAAACATCGCGATTTGTGATTTTTCAACAATAATACGACGAGTAATCTAAAACAACTGTATACAAAATTTCGATGAAAATTATAATCTCAATTTCGTATAAACAAATATAATAAAATCATTTTCAATAACATTTTAATCCATTAGATTGATGATAAATAACCATAATATTTTTGACCATGACTTATAAAAGAGAAAGATAGTAATATCCATGAGAAAATTGGATTTCATCGAACAAATCGATTCGACAAAATCAAAAATAGTTGAACGATATCGCAAAAGGTGTTCTGTATATTTATACATTAGCAAACAATGGGATTTGCGTTGCGTTATTTTCATGATGAGTTTCGAGTGAAAGAGATTAATGTAAATGAACGTCAGGTGTCAGAATGATTTCGACATAGTAAATCATCTTTATAATGGTCCGTGGTATGCGACTTTGACCGTGAGAACTCGTTATACTCTTTTATTTCTTTTCTTTTTTGAAGTTATACTTCTTTTGGCGCGTTGGGGAAAATGTAATGGGGAGTGATTTTGTTCCGAGCGTCTGGAAAAACGACACCATGAAGTTTGTCAGTATTTACGAACGCGCGGCAAAGCGATTTCAAGTATACGGCGTGAAGTTGTCTTCTTTTCTTCTTCCCGCCTTTTTTCTCAAGCGGGTCACCCATCCAAATACTAGTCGTACGCAGCGCCACTTTACTTAAATGATCGAAGTGGGAACTAATACTATTTATTATTTTATTATTCTTTCTAATATATATAATATATCGATCGATTGAAAATATTTTTCTTTCCTTTTTTTTTTAAATAATAATAATAATAATAATAATAATAAATTTTTCTTTTTTGTTAAGTTATTTTTTAAAGTTATTTTTGAGGTTATTGAGGTTATGTTCGTTTTGGTACGGCAAAGAAGTATAACTTCTTACGTGCGTACATAAGTACACACACCAGTTTTTTTATTCTTTCTTATATATATAATAATAATTATTTTTCTTTGAAGTTTTTTTTGAAGTTATTTTTGAGGTTATTGAGGTTATGTTCGTTTTGGTACGGCAAAGAAGTATAACTTCTTACGTGCGTATTTCTTTTTTCTTTCATCTTCTTCTTGACCGATACTTAATTATTATTCTGCTTTTACTGTTTCTTTGATTTCTTCTTTTTTTCCCCCCTTTTTAATTTGAAATACAGGATAGAATGAAAGTAAAAGCGAGTGAGAATGAGTGAGAATGAGTGAGAAACGTGTCTGTGTGTGTGTGAGAGGGAGAGAGAGAGAGAAAGAAAATATTTTTTTAAACGATCCTCGTTTATGGAAATGGCCAATGATTTTCGTTTTTCTTATCAGCAATTGGTGGCCAAGATCAAAAAGGATTATTATTGATCTTTGCTCTCTTTCTGCGTTCAAAGCCAGTCGGAATTTAATAGCATCGAACATCAGCCACTACTTAAATTCACCGACTTCTCATTTGCATGAACCAAAATGAAAGAAAGAGAGAGAGAGAGAGAGAGAGAATGATAGGGACGAGAAGATTAAAGTGAGAATAAGAAAAGTGGGCTGTGGGAAAACGAGTAGGTTCGAATAATTGTTTTTTTTCTTCTTTTACAAAAAAAATAAATGATAATAAGTATTTAGAAACAATTTGGTTATTTATGTGTGATCACAAAATGAAGTAATTAATATTTATTTATTACAAACGTGTTATTTTATTTTCAATCGTTTGGAAAAATTTATGTTAACCCTTTGATTGCTATGGACGCATATATGCGTTTGGTAAAAGTGTTTATTAATATGAATGTAAAGTAATGTAATATTTTGGTTGTATCTTGTCAGATGAAAATTATTATTTATTAAATATAAATTATTATTATTAGAATCTGGGGGGGGATGGTCACGTTAATAATAAAGTATTTTATTTCTAAAAAATACTTCAGTTAAAAGTATTCAGCATTCAAAGGGTTAAATGAAGATGTGATTAAAAAAATATAACATAGAATTTTTGTAAATTTATTTAATTTAATATAAAATAGAAATTATGTTATTTTTATTAATTTTTTTGTTACGAACACGATTAAACAGACTAATATGTGTAACATTGCACAGTTTTATTAATAATATCATTAAATAATTGATAAATGAATTAAAAAGAAATAAAAACAAATCCATAATACCATTTTTATTAACATCAACCTGTACTTTAAAAATATCAACTGTCTTAAATGTTAAACACGAAAAAATAAATAGATTAAAAAACGTAGGAGAAGAGTAAAGATGAGAATTCGATAAAAACTCTTTCGTGAGTTTACAAACATTCGAGTAACAAAATTTCATTTATTTTCTTATTACGTGATACTTTGGCAACTGGAAATGGAAAGGAAGAAGGAAGAGAAGATGGTAAAAAAAAAAACAGAAAATACGAAAGAGTGTGAGTGAGTGAGACAGACAGATAGAAGGAAAATAAAGAAAGAAAGAAAGAAACAAAAAATGTTCGGGAGAATGTTTATGAGCGAGGCCGACTGCATAAAATCCGTGCCGTTAATAATTTAAAGGCGTCGGTTGGCGTTCGATTTTATTGTTGAGTTCGTCCGAGAGGTCCGGCTTCTTCTTTCGTTCAATCGAACAAACAAAATGAACAAACAAATATAAAAAGAAGAAAAGAGAGAGAGAGAGATTTTGTCGATTAGGCATGAAAAACAATACTTCGTGATTTACTATGAAAATATTTCTATGATAAAATGTATCGAACGATAATTCGATCACGCGTTTAAATGTACAAAGTATTGTTTAATAAGTTGAATGATTAATTTATTATAATTAATAGATTAATTATTAGTTATATTATTATATTATATATATTATTATAATTAATTATTAATTATTATAATTTTAATATAATTAAATAGATTAATTTATTATTTATTGTAATAAATCAATTTGACAAAGGACAAAGATAGAAACCCATGAGAACTGATACGATGAGAGAGAGAGAGAGAGAGAGAAAGAAAGAGGAAAGAAAGATCTTATAAAATGATGAAGCGACTTGTATTTCGGTTGAGAGTCTCTTTTGCTTGCAAATTAATCATTCTGTCTTCGGCTCGTGCGCGTTGCTATAAATCCGTAAGTGCTGCACGCACGACTGTCACATAGAAACTTGTACACATATATTTACATACAAATTACACGTACACACATATTAAATATCTGCATTTACATTCGTACGATTTATATTTCAGTTATAGGAAAAATTTGATTTAAAAGTAAAAATTACTAAAATATATTATATCACACTATTAATAAAAAAACGTATAGAAGAAAAATAAATTAGATAAATATATTAATAGCAATTATAAAAATATTTAATTAATTAATTATATGTATTGATTTGCAATTATAATAATATATTATTATAATTAATTTGTTACATATGTATATATATTTTATAGCAATGAAAATTATTAGATAAAAATATTAATTATGTTAATAATATAATTATTAAATAAATATAATAATAGCAATTATAATAATATTATTATAATTAATTTTATATGCATTAATTTGCAATAATAATAATATATTATTATAATTAATTTAATATTATATATATATATATATATATACGAAAATTAATTGGATAAAAATACTATTACGAATATCGAATGATTTGATAAACGAAATGATAATAAACGTGCGTAAGTTTAATATGGAATTCGCGTGGGGGGTATAAAATAGAAATGACGATGATATCTCTCTCTCTCTCTCTCTTTTACGATACATTTATACGAATACGAATACAAATGTGTGTATGTGTATGTTATAAACAATATGCAGGTGCGGCACAGTTTGTGTTTTTAAGGACAATCGCAAACCCGTCATCATCAAGGAATCACGGATTTGTTTGAGGAAGAGTGGGCGCAAACATTTTTTTTTTTTTTTTGCTTTTCTTTCTCCTTATTTCCTTTAACTTTTTAATACCCTCGCCCCCGTTTCAATGTCTTTTATAATGGTTCGTTGATTACGTGCTAGGTCGAATGACGAAATCGTAACAAGCGAGATTTTATGATTCAAAGGAATAACATTTATCATGTGTTACGTGTATTCAAACTGTATTCTATGAGTCAGAATTTTTAGGTATGAAATAATCAAATATAAATAATTCTACGAATGTAACGATAAATATAAATTGTTAATGCAATTCAAATGAATTGATAATAATATTTATTTAATTTATAAGATTAATATTAAAGTAAAAATAATAAACGCGTGAATTATAGAAAAATTGAAAAAAATATATTCAAACATACGAATCAATATATATTAATTATAATTTAAAAAAAATAAATAAAATTAATTATAATTAATATATTATTATTATTATTATTATAATAAAAGATAAATAAATTTAATTATAATTTAATTTATAAATTTAAAAAATACATTTGTTCTCCTATATTTTGATATATCAAACTTTAATTGTTTTTAAAAGTTAAATTTTAGTGTGTGGGTGTGTGTCATAAAAAAATAAAATAAAATTAATGAAATAATTCAAATGTATTTCAAATCAAAATGTATTTAATTATTAATTTACTTATTTTCTTTTTTGTTGACGAAACAGTCAGGTATGTAAAATTATTATTATTAATAATTTCACAAATATAAAATGAATTTAAAGTAATCCTACTCGTAAAAAAAGGAACCCGTTCATCAATTGGGAAGTTAAAAGAGACGTATCGTTTAACATACATGATTGGTGGAATCGTTCGGAGCAACTATGGTGTTCGCGAAGTAAATAAATGACAGGAACAACATCAGGTTCTAAAGGAATCTGTGAAAGACCGGCCAGATCAAGGTCAACACTTCTCTGGGTGTGGTAGAGAGTCAGGAGTTAGGTGTGCTCTTTCTTTTCCCTATATGTCGTCCAACTCGTTTGCCCAATGTAAGCAACTCTTTTTTCGAGTAACTCACTAATTGTCCTTTCAAACGTTCTCACACACTAAGAAGACAAAAAAAAAGAAAAAAAAAAAAAAAAAAACACAAAAATAAATCGATCTAAGTTGTTTTAACAAGACTCTATTGATTGTAGAAATCAAAAAAGTGATATTAATTTTATCCAGTAATTAATTAAATAAAATACAAATTGATTTTTTTCCTTCTTACTTTGTTAAACATTTGATTCACACAATATAAAATCATAATAGAATCTTGCAATGATACATTAATTCTACAAACATTGTTTACAAATCTTTTATACACATTTGTATTTATAGTTAATTTCAATATGAGGATTTGATTTTGAAGTTTAATATTATAACTTCATATAATAAAAATATTAAATATCTTGGATAAATAAAATTAAATTAAAAAAAATATTTATAGGTATTTTAAATATGAAGATATGATTTTGAAGTTTAATATTATACTTCATTATAATAAAATCATTGAATATCTTGGATAAATAAAATTAAATTAAAAAAAAATATTTATAGGTATTTTAAATATGAAGATATGATTTTGAAGTTTAATATTATACTTCATTATAATAAAAATATTGAATA